>NC_059224.1:18876104-19176104 GCF_020615455.1 Coregonus clupeaformis
GCCTACCATCAGTAACACACTACGCCGCCAGGGAATCAAATCCTGCAGTGCCAGACGTGTCCCCCTGCTTAAGCCAGTACATGTCCAGGCCCGTCTGAAGTTTGCTAGAGTGCATTTGGATGATCCAGAAGAGGATTGGGAGAATGTCATATGGTCAGATGAAACCAAAATATAACTTTTTGGTAAAAACTAAACTCGTCGTGTTTGGAGGACAAAGAATGCTGAGTTGCATCCAAAGAACACCATACCTACTGTGAAGCATGGGGGTGGAAACATCATGCTTCGGGGCTGTTTTTCTGCAAAGGGACCAGGACGACTGATCCGTGTAAAGGAAAGAATGAATGGGGCCATGTATCATGAGATTTTGAGTGAAAACCTCCTTCCATCATTAAGGGCATTGAAAATGAAACGTGGCTGGGTCTTTCAGCATGACAATGATCCCAAACACACCGCCCGGGCAACGAAGGAGTGGCTTCGTAAGAAGCATTTCAAGGTCCTGGAGTGGCCTAGCCAGTCTCCAGATCTCAACCCCATAGAAAATCTTTTGGAGGGAGTTGAAAGTTCGTGTTGCCCAGCGACAGCCCCAAAACATCACTGCTCTAGAGGAGATCTGCATGGAGGAATGGGCCAAAATACCAGCAACAGTGTGTGAAAACCTTGTGAAGACTTACAGAAAACGTTTGACCTGTGTCATTGTCAACAAAGGGTATATAACAAAGTATTCAGAAACTTTTGTTATTGACCAAATACTTATTTTCCACCATAATTTGCAAATAAATTCATTAAAAATCCTACAATGTGATTTTCTGGATTTTTCTTTCTCATTTTGTCTGTCATAGTTGACGTGTACCTATGATGAAAATTACAGGCCTCTCTCATCTTTTTAAGTGGGAGAACTTGCACAATTGGTGGCTGACTAAATACTTTTTTCCCCACTGTAGCTGCATTGATGTAAAAGTGATAGAACATCTCTAAACAGAGCAGTCAGACTGCTTTAGTTCTGACTCATCTCTTAATGTGGCTGAGATAAACAAACAACGTCACACACACAGGGTTTCTGCGTGGGAAGCCCAATTTGAGGACTCGGGACACAGCAGTCAGTCCACTGGGAGGCTGATAGACCTGATCTGATGGGATGAATCCAGTAAAGCTAACAGAGGTTGACAATGGACTCACTACCTTTATGACATCTAACAGCATAAATGCACTAACATAAACCATCCTTCTGCAAGGGCTGTATCCATCCACTAGAGAGAAAAAAGCCTCCAAAATTAGTTATGATGTATCTGTAACCATAGAGATAGGTAGAGTAGCTATATAGTCTTTAACCACTGGTGCAACAACGTTCCTCTCAAATGGGGGCACCAGATAGCCTAGCGGTTAAGAGCGTTGGGCCAGTAACTGAAATGTTGCTGGTTTGAATCCCTGAGCCACTGGGTGAAAAATCAGTTGATGTGCCCCCGAGCAAGGCACTTAATCCTAATTGCTCCTGTAAATCGCTCTGGATAAGAATGTCTGCTAAAATGTGAATCCTCAATGTAAGGAATTTACTTAATCCTTAGAGTCTCTGCCTTGGTCTGAGTAAATGAGCTCCGGCGAAGGCAGAGACCAACTTAAACCATCCTTCTGCTCAGGTGTGACAGATGCATCCATTAACACACAGCTCTAATACTTCTTCATTACTGCATTGCTCCACTCTATTAAAACCCATTCAGATCCTGCCCTGCGGTCCGCAGCCTATCACACGTTTAATTGAGTCAATGTATCACCTCATAGTCAAGAAACGTTAGGAGCTGATTGCCTATCTGAAGTGCCTTTAGTTACATTATTGACGGCATTATGTCACTCTGAGGATGGCAGGTGAAAAGTGTTGGAAGGGTGCTAGTATCCTTCCCTCTATGTTGCATCTCTTAGTTAGATCCTGGTTAGTCTGGTGGTGTGTGGGAGTGTTATGCATATTATTACCTCTGACTCGTGTTTGGAGTGTGTATTGAGCATGTTAGGACTTACTGTTGGTTTACGTTTTGTTAGTAGTGGTAGTTATGTTACAGCACTGTGTTTATAGTAACTGACCTGTTGGTGAAAACTTTGCTGTAGTTGAACACTTGAACCTCCAGCATGTCGTTTTCATCCACTCTGCTGGCAATCGGCCATCGGAACGTCTGAGGGGAGAGAAGGACTGATTATAACACAACATCTACAGTTTGCAAGGAAATCATTTGACTGACTGGTTTAAAATCATTTCACGTCAATCATTAAACACAACAGGCAATTCACAAAAGCCGATCACCCCTCTCTTACTGGGACATAGAATATCTGATTGACCAGCCAATCAGCAGAACACCCCCATGTGTTATCACCTCATCCAGGTTTTATTTCATTAATTGGTGTTGAGCTAGAGGCTGGAATAGAGTAAGGGTCCATATAGCGAGAGCTAGCCGAGTTCAATCCTGTCAAGGGTACAACAGCAAGACAGAGCTGAGATAATTAGTGGCTATTTTTATCAGTCTTCTCAGTCGTGCCTGTTGTAACGTTGAACTAAGTAAGTGTCTGCCAGTGCTGGTGTGTGAGAGGAGAGGCTGTTTAAAGCTCACACAGCCCTTGCTGATCCTCTCTCCTCCTGGTTGCTGACAGCGCATCAGGCTGTTTTTACTCAGAGCAGTGATCCATCAGGCCTGTCCCATTACTGAAACCTGGGGTTCCACCTGCCACTGTGTGGTGTGTGTGTGGTGCTATTAACCTGCACTCTGTGCTGTCGATTGCCCTAGAGCCAGAGGTGTCAGTCTCACTAACAGAGGGAGTGGACAAACATGTACACACTTATCAAGCAAACCAACAGACAGAAACACTGAACGGATTGAACAGAGTGGTTCATTGGGCATCATGTAAATATCCTCCTTCTGGCCATCAACCACCCTCATGAAAAATTACTACACAAAACCTATTCGTGCAGTAGTGACTATGTAGTAGTGAATGTGTAGTTTATGCACTACTTAAGATACACAAGTAGAGTTTTGTAGTGTTCAGTAGGAAAGCAGTAGTGTTTCCAGTAGTAATCAGGTAGAGATTTTTACTACTATATGTTGGTAGTAAATAAGTAGTTAAAAAACTACAGCTTTACTGCACAGGTTTTTCAACTGTAAACAGGTAGAGTTTTAACTACTTCTATCACAACAGACTACACCGGCTTTTCACGACCGCAGAAGAAGACAAAAGAGGAAGTAGTTGGTTGTTGTTAGCTAGCTACTGTTTTTGACAATCCTGAATGTAATCGTATTCCATTCTTCGTCATCCTGTCTTTCATAGCACTTATGCTGGCACCATCTATGTGTTTAACTGTCCTTTGTGTTTTATGAATACTTTCATGCATTTGTTTAGTCGTTTATATAACAAAACAAAAAAACTATTGCTAGCCAATACGGTCTTAGCCGTTAGCCATTGTCATAGAGATGTATTGAGTTTAGCCTAGCTGTTTGCTAGCCCCATTGAAATGTAGCTATGTGTGTTTGTATGCAAATGTACAGTATGTTCAAATTGGTATACTGTGACCTGTTGCCAAAGAGGCCCTCGACATAAGAAGACTGGAGGCCATTGTTGGTAAGATTAACATTGTTTATCAAATGTTTTTCTGTGTTGTCTTATGTGACCTCTGTTAGCAGATGATTGATAATGGCTTATAATTGGTGCTTGTCTTTATTTTCTAAAAGGTTACGTAGTGGAGAAATGTGGCTGCAACAAAAAAGAGGATCTGAAGATAGTTAAGTCAAAGCTCAATCAAGACAAAGACTCAAAGGGATTAACAAAAAAGTGTAAATATGTAATTTAATATGTAATTAATGTAAATGTAAATTGCAATAAAGTTTGTATAAGCTTATTATTTATTGTTTGATGATATAACTACAGTTAGAAACTTGAGGAAATAACACGTACACTAGTCCAGTAGTGACACAGAAGGGAAACAAGAATAGGCAAACAGTAGTAAATGTTTTCAATAGTAATTCGAAAGGGTTTATGTAGGAAATGAAAAAGGATCAGGAGCAATTCAGTAGTGACACAACACTACACACACAAATGGCAGTAGTAATTCAATAGGGATTGAGTAGGTATACAAGGGAAAGGGGGATACCTAGTCAGTTGTACAACTGAATTCATTCAACTGAAATGTGTCTTCCGCATTTAACCAAACCCCTCTGAATCAGAGAGGAGCGGAGGGCTGCCTTAATCGACATCCATGTCATCGGCGCCCGGGGAACAGTGGGTTTACTGCCTTGCTCAGGGGCAGAAAGACAGATTTTTACCTTGTCGTTTCGATCCAGAAACCTTTCGGTTACTGGCCCAACGCTCCTACCCGCCAGGCTACCTGCCTTCCCCTACATACAGTAGTAATCTGTAAGAATTATGTGGTAATTCAATAGTGAACATGTAGGAATTGTGTAGGTATGTCTAGGTTTTAAGAGGTAGATACCCAAAAGTAGTTACGCAGTAGTCCTTAAGGGAGAATTATGTAGTGATTTGAGTAGGAGATATGTAGTGTTCACCAGTGGTGAAACGTCCCAATTTACAGTATCTCTCATTACTACTTCAATTACTACATAAATCACTGCTCGTTTACTACACATCTCAATAGCAATCAAGTAGTAAAACCAGTAGGTTTTGTGTAGATTTTGTGTAGTAGAGATGAGTAGTAATTCAGCAGTACTTTTTCACGAGGGTAGTCACTGTCCAAGACTACACCAGAGTTACTGTAGCTACATCAGTTAGTTCTAAATCTATTCCAACCTGCTAGAAAAGCCTGGAGAGAAGAGAAGCCACAGCATGGTGTTAATGGGACACAGCTGAGTAGTCACACACCCACTGTGATGATGAAACTAAGATAGCTTACAGTAGAACACTGAAGCATCACACCACAGTATGGAGTTAATGTGACACATGGAATGATAGGGAACATTACAGATTAAATGCATTTGACACACAAATGTGTCCAAGTTGGAGTTTATCTCTGAGGAAACACACTGTGTAGAATCCTCTACCAATGAGGATCTATTGAACAGAATAGACAGACAGACACTACTAGTACACATAGGAAATACACACTCAGAGACAGTCACACCTATAAAACCCACAGGTGTGATTAACTATTCATGTTGACAATAATTGCACCAGGTTCGATTTAAGATCACAACCTCATCTTTTATAATTCAGCGTCACCATGACGATCCCCATTACCATGTTCCAGGACGGCCATTTTAACAGTCACATGACCCAAATAAATCAACACTAACTTCCTGATTGATTAAAACTAAATGGAAGTCTGTTTATAAACACATTGCAAAGGAATCACCATCATCTAATGGAGTAGGTCGTTTGGAAGATGGCTTGATATATATACAGTGCATTCAGAAAGTATTCAGACACCTTGACTTTTCCACATTTTGTTACGTTACTGTCACGCCCTGACCTGGAGAGACTGTTATTCTCTAGGTAGTTTGGTCAGGGTGTGAAACTCAATGTATAAGATTTCTATGTTTAGGATCTAGATGTGTTGTTTCGATGTTTGGCCGGGTGTGATTCCCAATCAGAGACAGCTATCGCTCGTTGTCTCTGATTGGGGATCATACTTAAGTAGCCTGTTTGCCTACCTTAGTTGTGGGATCTTGTTCCGTGTTAGGCTTGTATGTGTATAGCCTGAGGACTTCACGTTACGTTGTTTCTTGTTTTGTTTATGTTTATTGAGTTAAATAAACATGTACGCTTTTCACGCTGCACCTTGGTCTGACCCGTCTCTCAACGTCCGTGACAGTTACTGCCATCAATCTACACACAATACCCCATAATGACAAAGCAAAAACAGGTTTGTATTTTTCTTTGCAAATGTATAATTTAAAAAAAACTGGAAATATGACATTTACATAAGTATTCAGACCCTTTACTCAGTACTTTGTTGAAGCACCTGTGGCAGCGATTACAGCCTCGAGTCTTCTTGGATATGATGCTACAAACTTGGCACACCTGTATTTCGGGAGTTTCTCCCATTCTCTCAAGTTCTGTCATGGGGAGCATTGCTACACAGCTATTTTCAGGTCTCTCCAGAGATGTACGATTGGATTCAAGTCCGGGCTCTGGCTGGGCCACTCAACGACATTCAGAGGCTACTCCTGCGTTGTCTTGGCTGTGTGCGTAGGGTCGTTGTCCTGTTGGAAGGTGAACCTTCCTGAGCGCTCTGGAGCAGGTTTTCATCGAGGATTTTTCTGTACTTTGCTCCATTCATCTTTCCCTCAATCCTGACTAGTCTCCCAGTCCCTGCTGCTGAAAAACATCCCCAGAGCATGATGCTGCCACCATCATGCTTCACCGTAGGGATGGTGCCAGGTTTCCTCCAGACGTGACGCTTGGCATTCAGGCCAAAGAGTTCAATCTTGTTTCTCATGGTCTGAGAGTCCTTTAGGTGCCTTTTGGCAAACTCCAAGCGGGCGGTCATGTGCCTTTTACTGAGCAGTTGCTTCTGTCTGGCCACTCTACCATAAAGGCCTGATTGGTGGAGTGCTGCAGACATGGTTGTCCTTCTGGAAGGTTCTCCTATCTCCACATAGGAACTCTGGAGCTCTGTCAGAGTGACCATCGGGTTCTTGGTCAACTCCCTGACCAAGGCCCTTCTCCCCCAATTGCTCAGTTTGGCGGGCGGACAGCTCTAGGAAGAGTCTTGGTGGTTCCAAATGGAGGCCACTGTGTTCTTGGGGACCTTCAATTTTGCAGAAATGTTTTGGTACCCTTACCCAGATCTGTGCCTAGACATAATCCTGTCTCGGAGCTCTACGGTCAATTCCTTCGACCTCACGGCTTGGTTTCTGCTCTGACATGCACTGTCAACTGTGGGACCTTATATAGACAGGTGTGTGCCTTTCCAAATCATGTCCAATTAATTGAATTTACCACAGGTGGACTCCAATCAAGTTGTAGAAACATCTCAAGTATGATCAATGGAAACAGGATGCACCTGAGCTCAATTTCGTGTCTCATAGCAAAGGGTCTGAATATCTATGTGAATAAGGTATTTCTGTTATTTAGTTTTATAAATTAGCAAAAAATTCCAAAAACCTGTTTTCCCTTTGTCATTATGGGGTATCGTGTGTAGATTGATGATTTTCTTTCATTAAATCCATTTTAGAATAAGGCTGTAACGTAACAAAATGTGGAAAAAATCAAGGGGTCTGAATGCTTTCCAAATGCACTTGGGGCAGGTTAGTATCACTCACCCATGGCCCAGAATATCGCCGGAGAGAATGATTCATCATACTTCAAATTTTGTTGCGCGTCATGACCTTTAGTGAGTTACAGTATGACTCACGCATGATGATATTTAAGTAATGGAGTCCAATAACCAAATATAGCACAGACCGCTTGGTATAAAGACAGTGAGTCTGACTGAAACACAGTATGATTTGGGGGAAATGCTGGGATGCATAAAGTAGTGGTCAACAGTGGGAAGGAAGTCCAATGGCCTCTGTTGAGATGACCACTTGACTGCTTAACCAAAGAGCTAAGCACCATAGAGACATAGAGACATAGAGCCACAAAGCCATAGAGCCATAAAGTCATAGAGCCATAGAGCCATGAAGCCATCGAGTCATAAAGCCATAGAGTCATAGAGCCATAGAGCCATAAAGCCATAGAGCCATAGAACCATAGAGCCATAGAGCCATAGAACCATAGAGCCATAGAGCCATAGAGACATAGAGACATAGAACCATAGAGCCATAGAGCCATAGAACCATAGAGCCATAGAGCCATAGAGACATAGAGACATAGAACCATAGAGCCATAGAGCCATAGAGACATAGAGACATAGAACCATAGAGCCATAGAGCCATAGAACCATAGAGCCATAGAGCCATAGAGACATAGAACCATAGAGCCATAGAGCCATAGAGACATAGAACCATAGAGCCATAGAGCCATAGAGACATAGAGCCATAGAGCCAAGATCCATAGAGCCTTGTGACATTAGAGAAAAACAAACTGTTCTTTAAGGTGAAGGAACAAGCCAGTCTCAGCCATCTTTGCTGTTGTCATGGAAATTAGTTATCTTTTCACACTCACTTAGTATACGAGTACCTACACAAACATGAAATGGCAAAGATTCATGTTCGCAAATTAAATACAATAATTGAGGTACAGAAAACAACAGTGGATGAGCATCCCTTAGTTCGCTTCTCAGACCTTCCTAGAAGGCTCCACAACCCAATGTGCTAACTGTCCTTCCCCTTTTCCCAAAGCAGATGAACTCATAACATTTTTACATTTTAGTCATTTAGCAGACGCTCTTATCCAGAGCGACTTACAGATTTAGTGAGTGCATACATTTTCCATACCGCCCCCCGTGGGAATCGAACCCACAACCCTGGCGTTGCAAGCACCATGCTCTACCAACTGAGCTACAGGAGGCCACAAGGTTGCTGCTTCAAATCCCATGTGGTGCTCAATGTTGTATATGGTACCAATGGAATTAACCTGACTGGCACCAGACACCTACAGTATATGATAGATAGCTACAGAAATAAACCATGCACCATATTTTGGACAGAGGCCTCAGCTAAAGCCAATAAAATTACTATTATAATAATAATATGCCATTTAGCAGATGCTTTTATCCAAAGCAACTTACAGTCATGCGTGCATACATTTTTGTGTATGGGTGGTCCCGGGGATCGAACCCACTACCTTGGCGTTACAAGCGCCGTGCTCTACCAATTGAGCTACAGAGGACCGCTATTCAACAGTCTTATGATCTCAAAGCATCCTCAAGCCTACTTCTCTCCCTCCCTTCTCTCTCTCCCTTCTCCCTCTCCCTTATCTCCCTCCCTTCTCTCCCTCCCTTCTCTCTCTCCCTTCTCTCCCTCCCTTCTCTCTCTCCCTTCTCTCTCTCCCTTCTTTCCCTCCCTTCTCTCTCTCCCTTCTCTCCTTCCCTTCTCTCCCTTCCTTCTCTCTCTCCCTTCTCTCCCTCCCTTCTCTCTCTCCATTCTCTCCCTCCCTTCTCTCTCTCCCTTCTCTCTCTTCCTTCTCTCGCTCCCTTCTCTTCCTCCCTTCTCTCTTTCCCTTCTCTCTCTCCCTTCTCTCCCTCCCTTCTCTCCTTCCCTTCTCTCCCTCCCTTCTCTCCCTCCCTTCTCTCTCTCCCTTCTCTCCCTCCCTTCTCTCCCTCCCTTCTCTCCCTCCCTTCTCTCCCTCCCTTCTATCTCTCCCTTCTCTCCCTCCCTTCTCTCTCTCCCTTCTCTCCCTCCCTTCTCTCTCTCCCTTCTCTTCCTCCCTTCCCTCTCTCCCTTCTCTCTCCATTCTCTCCCTCCCTTCTCTCCCTCCCTTCTCTCCCTCCCTTCTCTCTCTCCCTCCCTTCTCCCCTCCCTTCTCCCTCTCCCTTCTCTCTCTCCCTTCTCTACCTCCCTTCTCTCCTTCCCTTCTCTCCCTCCCTTCTCTCCCTCCCTTCTCTCTCTCCCTTCTCTCCCTCCCTTCTCTCCCTCCCTTCTCTCTCTCCCTTCTCTCTCTCCCTTCTCTCCCTCCCTTCTCTCCCTCCCTTCTCTCTCTCCCTTCTCTCCCTCCCTTCTCTCTCTCCCTTCTCTCTCTCCCTTCTCTCTCTCCCTTCTCTCCCTCCCTTCTCTCTCCCTTCTCTCCCTCCCTTCCCTCTCTCCCTTCTCTCTCCATTCTCTCCCTCCCTTCTCTCCCTCCCTTCTCTCTCTCCCTCCCTTCTCCCCCTCCCTTCTCCCTCTCCCTTCTCTCCCTCCCTTCTCTCCCTCCCTTCTCTCTCTCCCTTCTCTCTCTCCCTTCTCTCCCTCCCTTCTCTCTCTTCCTTCTCTCTCTCCCTTCTCTCCCTCCCTTCTCTCTTTCCATTCTCTCTCTCCCTTCTCTCTTTCCATTCTCTCTCTCCCTTCTCTCCCTCCCTTCTCTCCCTCCCTTCTCTCCCTCCCTTCTCTATCTCCCTTCTCTCTCTCCCTCCCTTCTCTCCCTCCCTTCTCTCCCTCCCTTCTCTCCCTCCCTTCTCTCTCTCCCTCCCTTCTCCCCTCCCTTCTCCCTCTCTCTTCTCTCCCTCCCTTCTCTCGCTCCCTTCTCTCTCTCCCTTCTCTCCCTCCCTTCTCTCTCTCCCTTCTCTCCCTCTCTTCTCTCCCTCCCTTCTCTCTCTCCCTCCCTTCTCCCCTCCCTTCTCCCTCTCCCTTCTCTCCCTCCCTTCTCTCCCTCCCTTCTCTCCCTCCCTTCTCTCTCTCCCTTCTCTCTCTCCCTTCTCTCTCTCCCTTCTCTCCCTCCCTTCTCTCTCTCCCTTCTCTCTCTCCCTTCTCTCTCTCCCTTCTCTCTCTCCCTTCTCTCCCTCCCTTCTCTCCCTCCCTTCTCTCTCTCCCTTCTCTCTCTCCCTTCTCTCTCTCCCTTCTCTCCCTCCCTTCTCTCCCTCCCTTCTCTCCCTCCCTTCCCTCTCTCTCTTCTCTCTCCATTCTCTCCCTCCCTTCTCTCCCTCCCTTCTCTCTCTCCCTCCCTTCTCCCCTCCCTTCTCCCTCTCCCTTCTCTCCCTCTCTTCTCTCCCTCCCTTCTCTCTCTCCCTTCTCTCTCTCCCTTCTCTCCCTCCCTTCTCTCTCTTCCTTCTCTCTCTCCCTTCTCTCCCTCCCTTCTCTCTTTCCATTCTCTCTCTCCCTTCTCTCTTTCCATTCTCTCTCTCCCTTCTCTCCCTCCCTTCTCTCCCTCCCTTCTCTCCCTCCCTTCTCTCTCTCCCTTCTCTCTCTCCCTCCCTTCTCTCCCTCCCTTCTCTCTCTCCCTCCCTTCTCTCCCTCCCTTCTCTCCCTCCCTTCTCTCTCTCCTTCCCTTCTCCCCTCCCTTCTCCCTCTCTCTTCTCTCCCTCCCTTCTCTCGCTCCCTTCTCTCTCTCCCTTCTCTCCCTCCCTTCTCTCTCTCCCTTCTCTCCCTCTCTTCTCTCCCTCCCTTCTCTCTCTCCCTCCTTCTCCCCTCCCTTCTCCCTCTCCCTTCTCTCCCTCCCTTCTCTCCCTCCCTTCTCTCCCTCCCTTCTCTCTCTCCCTTCTCTCTCTCCCTTCTCTCCCTCTCTGTTCTTACAGAGTCTTCTACAGAGAGGCAGCATGCCTTAATTGGAGGAATGATGCTCTCATTAAAAATGACAGGTACGCTCTGACTCTGACTACCCAGAAGCATCGGTGGCACAAAGCCGCATTAAGAAGGGCTAAGAGCTCAATTAAAGACAAGATATTGACTCCCGTGATCCTTCGCTGTAAAACCATGGTGACTAGCTTGGTGAGCGGGGTCATCCTGTGGTCCTCCTAGCCATATCCCATGATTCCTCCTGACTGTTGCCATGGACACAGAGAATGAACACATCTAGGATGAGATAAATGATGTAGCTACAGCATGGATGCACTCTCTGTCTCGCTCACAGAGTAGAGCAACTTTGAAGTTTGCCTGGCTACCCAGACTCCTCGTTTCGGCCAAACGCTAGGCCACTCCCACGGACGTTAGTTTCTTCTCTGCAATGAGTGTGTATCTGAGTACCTCCCCGACCCTTCACCGAATGCAAACACATTCGGGACTATCTGATTGGTCCAGAAACCAATGGGTTGGGCCAGAGCCAGAACACACGTGGGTAAAGTGGCAGTTTGAAAATTCGTCATTGGCTTTGATACTCTGATTGGTTAGAGACGATCCAATCGCTGAAGACTTTGTTTTGAACAACACCCCTCGTGCCCCTCGTTACCACTAACGACTTCAACTTCAAAGTTTCAATCCCATTTAAAATGATTAAATATTTCTATAATGTGTTGAATGAAAACAGTTTGATCAGCCTGATCATGGCCTATCCCTCATCCCTTTGATAACGCCTCACTCCAGTTGGAGAATAGCTATATGTCATTTTCATGGGAAGAGATGTAATAATTAGTACTGTATTTCCTGAACAGGGTAGGGGAAGGGGGAGGTGGTCTACTCAGGGTTTCCCATCCTGTATATAGCAGTACTCCACTAAGCAAGTAGGCCTAAAGCCCGAGCTCAACTCTGAGACAGTTCAATTATTGAAGAGCAGAGGATCTCACATCAACACACACCCTCAGTGTCAGAGATTACTAAAGTTTTCCCTATTTGTTTTACCTATGAAGGGAGAGGCCAGGTCTGGCTCTACAGGAGAAGGTGCTGTACAGAAACTGTGGATTATGCTATGCTCACTGATAGTGAATAGACTTAAAAAATATATTATCTTTACTTATTTCATAGACAGTATGGCCTCTGCGTGTGTGTGTGTGTCTGCTAAGATGAAACAGCAGCATCTCTTATAAGCTTGGTACGCTGGATGAGAAACTCTATCTCGCTCCTACACTTTCTCTCGCTCTCTCTCTCTCTCTCTCTCTCTCTCTCTCTCTCTCTCTCTCTCTCTCTCTCTCTCTCTCTCTCTCTCTCTCTTACAGTCTTGCTCTACTTTTAGTTCTTCATTTGTATCTCTTCATCTTTCTCTCCACCAGCAACAACACATGCAATGATTCATGTTCATCTCTTTGCTTATTTCAGAGACAGCACAGCCTGTGTGTGTGTGTGTGTGTGTGTGTGTGTGTGTGTGTGTGTGTGTGTGTGTGTGTGTGTGTGTGTGTGTGTGTGTGTGTGTGTGTGTGTGTGTGTGTGTGTGTGTGTGTGTGTGTGTGTGTGTGTGTGTGCGTGTGTATGCGTGTTGAATGACATACTCCAACTCATTAGAGGGTAATGATTCTTTATGCACCAAATGAATCCTGATGTAAATAACATGACAATACAAAGAAAAAACACTTGTTGACATTAAAACTCCAGTATAAATGAGATTAACACAACATACGATCAATTATGATCATTGTGGTCTTTAAAGCAGGCAAAGCACCGTCCGTTAATGACACCTCTACGAACACATCTTTATTTAACTGATTAACGATGTGCATAATGCAACTATTCTTCCCACGCCAGTCAAATTAAGCACATGCACCATCACACAAGGTTTTAGACATTGAATCAAGTTTAAATTAAGTGTAGTATAATACAGCAACTGTATTGAGTTCAGTCCGCTTTTCTCTAGCTGCTTAAAGGGCACTTTATAGAGCTAATCTAAAGTGATTTGATTGTGAATTCAGGACTGGACTACAGTCTTGATCAAACTCCAATTAGTTAGCTTTTTTCGCTGTGTAAAACACTGAGGCCATCTGGTGTGGAGTTAACTGCAGAGGGGAAATGGGTCAAGTTGTCCAAGCAGCTTTCACAGAATCGCCCATGGTCTATAAACCAGATACTGTAGCACTATGCATTCAAACCGCAAAAGTTTCTTATCTTCACACCAAAACACCTTTGTGAAACGTCAGCATGACCTGAGACTGCTTCACTCTACTATCCCAAAAGCTTCTGGAGAGTCAGAATTGCGAACAAAGAAAAGCTGTTTTGAGAGCACTGTTTTAAAAGCTTGAGAGTTGAGACACAGTAACTCAAGGCTGATAAATCATAGTCAAGACTGAACTGTCTAGCCCTGAAACTAGCCCACCCATTCTCTCCAATACCCTTTCAATCACAGTCCAGGATCGCTTTACCATGTTCTAATAAACCTGTGGGGACCATCTTTTTCAATATCGTCAGATATCGATCTATCAACCTCAGCACCATACCCTATCAAAGTCTGTCAATCTATCCTGCCAATTTGTACACAGACATCTATTCAGAATCCATACGCAGAGCACAGGGACATTCCACTTACAGTACACCCATGGTTATACCAATTATAAGGCTCTAGCCATTGAAAACTAATACAAGAAATCTACCTGAGATCTATAACTGAGGCACTTATATTCTATTACCTCAGCTGGGAGCAGTACAATACAATATCATGACATGACCAAGGTCCTGAAAGTTCACTGTTTTCACTGAAGCAGTTTTAGACATGATGAGACAATTATCTTGTAGCTATTCATGGTCATGATCTGTTCTTCTCGCTCTGGTGGAAAGAGAAAGTTTTGTGAAGGGTGGGGGGCATTGTCTGGGTGACTGTGAGATGTTGTTGCAGTCGTAATGGCGGTGCCTTGTCAGTCCTTCATAGTGTTCTCTGTGTGAGATGAGCATGATTATGCAGATGCATGCATGCATGCAGAGGAGAAACGAGGACAAAACATTCCCCTCGGAAATGAGTGTGTGTGTGTGTGTGTGTGTGTGTGTGTGTGTGTGTGTGTGTGTGTGTGTGTGTGTGTGTGCATGTTAAAACTTTAAGAACAAGACAGCAATGAATAAACTACAGAAGTGAGAAATGCAATGTGGGATTTCATGGTCACAAATACCCATGAAACCGTTGCATTCAGTAACACAGTGTGGAAAGAAATAACTGTCTAGGGTAAGGGAATATCTTGCATTCAGCATCATCTAGGAATAAATACTTTTTTCCTCTTGCCTTTATTCAGTATGCTGGGAGTTTGATACTACTTCTATAGGGCAACCCCCCAACCCTAAAGAACATTGTGCAACCAGACAGGATTTTTTAAAAAGTGAAAACACTTTAGTCTTTATGTAGTCTACAGACGCCTGTAGTCCACATCTCACATTCTCAAAGCCCAACGACAAACCAGAGTACTTCCAGGAGCTCCACAAGATCAGTTAGCTGTTTCGGTTAGTCCGACAGGGTTATGGTTCTCTCCATGAACTGGATGTTGTGGCGCTGGGTTGACGAGAACACTCACTAAATGAACCTCCATCATAACAAACATGAGGGCCCTCGTTTCCTGCAACTCAACCATAGGCCGGGGCAATCAGGGAAGTGATGCGGACACTTTCAGGAAGTGATTTCACAGTGGCCAGCTACTAGCTTTCAGTGAGTGGTAAGGTGGGACTTTTAGCGTAACCTCTATACTGTGTGCCTGGCTGACAGGCACAAGACATTATGAAATAGCTCTATGTCTTTCAGTATGCAAGCGACTGAAAAAGTCATGAAAAAGCTATTACATTAATGACATGTTGCTTTGAGTGCCTCTCATGAAATAATCTATCTGTATACCCTATGTATGATCCCAATCAAGAAGGCTACACTGCATGAATAGGCTACGCTGCAGAACGTTTAGAAAACAGTATTTTTTTTTTTTTTTACTTCACAACACTCAGAATGCTGTTAACTAGTGGCCCAAATACACAGCAGTATTTTAGCTGGAGGAGACAGCTTCATGGAGGTACTGTAGTCCTCAGGCTAATACACTATAGAACAGGGAGAGGCTCCAATGTACTGCAGCTACAAGCTAACCCTCCAATGTTGAATTATGAATACAGATTCAGCATCCAGTCTGAATATCAAAGCCATGTTTCAGGTCATGCATAAAGAAACAGACCTCCTATCTTTATGCTAATGGTGCAGTGTTCTACTAGAGAGGCTGGGCTGGGATATACAGTGAGTTTTGTAATGAAGAGGAGGAGGAGGAGGAGGAGGAGGAGGAGGGTTATTAGGATGTAGAAAATGTAACTGCTTTCACATTCAAAGCTTTTTGGGTTAACTTTTGATATAAATCATACACACTCACACTGTTGAAGCTGTACTCTAGGCACTAGACTGCCTGGGGTCAGACTGGACAATCCATTGATGTTGAGTTGACATAATAACCTCTTCATCGTTTCATGGTTTGGATGCACAAAGCCTGGCAGGGAATATTGGATAAGCCTCTGTCCGATCACATCCGTTGTCCTACTGTAACTGTACCAACTCACCAATGTAAACGGGGCTATAATAATACCATAGGAGAATGAGTGGTGTGTGTGTGTGTGTTTGTGTGAGAGTGGGTGTGTGTGTGTGGTCTTTGTGCAGGCATGGGTACATTAAGTCTCATCTGGCTGTTGTTCCTGATTAGACCCAAAACAATAGCGCTGATTATCAGCAAAGGAAAAAGCACTCAGTGCCTGAGCCGAGCCATCAAAGGAAAATGTTTCTGCTCTTAAACAACAAGCAGAAAAACTCAAGCTCTCCTCTGTATGAGAGAGAAACTCCTAACGTAGGCCCCGTGGGAAAGGCATTACCTATATTTTGTATGTTACTCTCTCTCTCTCTCTCTCTATCTCTCTCTCTCTCTCTGTATCTCTCTCTCTCTCTCTGTATCTCTCTCTCTCTCTGTATCTCTCTCTCTCTCTGTATCTCTCTCTCTCTCTCTGTATCTCTCTCTCGCTCTCTCTGTATCTGTATCTCTCTCTCTCTCTCTCTCTCTCTCTCTCTCTCTGTATCTCTCTCTCTCTCTCTCTCTCTCTCTCTGTATCTCTCTCTCTCTCTGTATCTCTCTCTCTGTATCTCTGTATCTCTCTCTCTCTCTCTCTCTCTCTCTGTATCTCTCTCTCTGTATCTCTGTATCTCTCTCTCTCTCTCTCTCTCTCTCTCTGTATCTCTCTCTCTCTCTCTCTCTCTCTGTATCTCTCTCTCTGTATCTCTCTCTCTGTCTCTCTCTCTCTCTCTCTCTCTCTCTCTCTCTCTCTCTCTCTCTCTCTCTCTCTCTCTCTCTCTCTCTCTCTCTCTCTCTCTCTCTGTATCTCCCTCCATATTGCATTTTCTCTCTCTCTTTTCTTCTTCTCTGTCTTGGCTCTCTCTCAGTATTCCTCTGTCTACCCCTCATCCCTCTCCCTCCCTCCCTCCCTCCCTCCATCCCAGAGTGAGTCTTCATGTCTAAAAGCATTACAGAGCTGATTTCCCAACCTGACAAGAGGAATCGCACTGAGAAAACGACCCAGAATCCAACAGCTACAGAGCCAAACGGAGCCAGTCAATCATCAGCCTCCATCCAAGCTACTGGACCCTGAGGCATTACAGGTCTCTTTAGACATCTGCGTTGCCTCACACATGTTCTAGGGACTGGTTTTTAAGTATATTACAGGTCTACAATTTATCAGAATCACATTCAGAGTAGAGCAGGGTTGTTATGCCTGCTAATGTCATTAGTTTATTTTTATATGGCCAATTTAAAGGTAAATCACAAAGTAATCATATTCATGGTGACTCGGGTACAAACAAACTAACTCTCGCTCTTCCTCTCTTATCTCTCTCTCTCTGCCTAGTTAAGTCTCTACACCACAGTAGCCTGAAGTATGTCTGGTCTAATCACACTGTACAGCAAGCATTCAATAGCATGCATGGCTGCCATCCTCTAGCTCTCACTGCCATCTCAACCCCACATATACTGTACCTCCACCGAATACAATTTGCAATTGCCCATTAGAGTGGACTAGATAGGAAAAGGCCCGTTTACAACAGACGTCAAATGAGATTCCTTCTTGTCTTAAGAGCAGAGGTATTGTAAAGCAATAACGCAAAACACTTGATAAGATTAAATAAGTGCAGGATTTCCTGTTAGCAGAGCCTTTGGTCAAATCCCTGATGTGATAACCAACACAGGAGCCTGTTAATAAAGTGTATGGGTGAACACACTAGCTGCATACTTCAATTCCATTGCGCCATGTCCATATCAAGTGAAGTAATATCCAACACAGACCATGCTATTTGTGTTATGGTGGGGAAACTCTCGCCTTAGGACACAGGGATGTAAAACCTATAGTGTGAGAAAAGGGTTAATGTTGTCTGGACGGTTATGAAAATGTTAAGTGTAGTCTAGTGGTAAAGCACATGACTCTGGACCACATATCCCCTTTAGCTACAAGGGTTTGATTCCCATATAAAGCCTTCCTGTCTGAGTGCCGCTCTTTGTAGGCTACTGCATCCATCTCCCCCTTTTGCTATATTAAAATATAAACACGAAAGAAAAAGGGCTTGATGGTTATTTGGAATCTAATAGAAGAGTTACAAACCTCATCAAATCTGGCCTCATCCTCACAGTTCTCCAGAACACGTGTGTAGAACGACAGACCTGAGTGGTGAAAGGACAGAGGTCAGGGGTTAGACAGGCTCAAAGGGTTAAATATTCAAATGATAAAAATACATCGAAAAAATGTTTTTCGAAGAAGTGTAGGGTCACAAAGGGTCAATGAGTCTTGTATATGCCTTGAAGAACACGTTGAAAAGCAAATCTCCATCCATCTGACGGTGCACAATTGGGTTAGGAGAGGGTGTGGGATTAGAACTGCCCTGTGTGGGATTAGAACTCCACCACTATGCTTGAACATTTTGAGAGTGGCACTCAGTAATGTGTTGTATTGGATTTGCCCCAAACATAACACTTTGTATCAGGACAAAAAGTTAATTGCTTTGCCACATTTTTTGCAGTATTACTTTAGTACCTTAATGCAAACAGGATGAGTATTTTGTATTATGTGCAGGCTTCCTTCTTTTCACACTGTCAATTAGGTTAGTATTGTGGAGTAACTACAATGTTGTTGATCCATCCTTAGTTTTCTCCTATTACAGCCATTCAAGTCTGTAACTGTTTTAAAGTCACCATTGGCCTCATGGTGAAATCCCTGAGTGGTTTCCTTCCTCTCTGGCACGAGTTAGGAAGGACGCCTGTATCTTTGTAGTGACTGGTTGTATCGATACACCATCCAAAGGGTAACTAATAACTTCACCATGCTCAAAGGGATATTCAATGTCTGGTTCTTTTTTTACCCATCTACCAATAGGTGCCCTTCTTTGCGAGGCATTGGAAAACATCCCTGGTCTTTGTGGTTGAATTGAAATTCACTGCTCGACTGAGGGACTTTACAGATAATTGTATGTGTGGGGTACAGAGATGAGGTAGTCATTCAAAAATCATGTTAAACACTATTATTGCACACTTATTATGTGACTTGTTAAGCAAACTTATTTAGGGTTGCCATAACAAAGGGGTTGAATACTTTATTGACTCAAGACATTTCAGCTTTTCATTTTTTATTAATTTGTAAACATTTTGAAAAACATAATTCCACTTTGACATTATGGGGTATTGTTGGGTACAATTTAATCCATTTTTAATTCAGGCTGTAACACAACAAAATGTAAAGGGGTGTGAATAATTTCTGAAGGCACTGTAGCTACCTATATAAACGTATAATCCACATAGCCTACATGATTTTTTTCTTCGTAAAAGCACATAGATGTGTATGAAATGGTGTGTATGATAGATGTGTATGTACCTTCTCAAGCTGTACCATCATGATTTTAATGGTAGGCAAAAAGAGCTAGATTTATTACTAAAATACCAAAATATATCACTTTTGCAACAAACTGTCAAAATGAAGACCAGAATTGACGTTTCAATATAACTAAGCCTAAAACATCTGGTTTTCAATTATCATTATTTTTTCACTATGTTACTCTTTAAAGCTTAAAAAGTGTCAGTGTTCAACCTAACAATACAACAGAACAGATTAACCGGAATGACATTTTATATGAAAGCCACGCTCCTACTAAGCCACGCCTTCAGTCTTCTGAGCTGACCTGCTGAGTCATATCTCAGTGACCCAACGCCTGCAACCCAGCAGTTAGGTCAACCAAACAACCCAGCATTTTTTTCATAGTGTAACCACCGCAGATCGTTTGTGGACTGATTTGGGGTTGAGCTTTTAACCTGTTGAGGTTGCTCATTTTAGGAGAGCTTTGACTAGACTGACATGTCAGCTGTGCGAGGAATTATTTATGCTTTGTCAAAGTTTTAGGCGCTCTTCCTTAAAAGCCAGTAGCTTCAGTGAATTGTCCATTCTTTTTGTCAGTCAAGTGTTCGTCAACATCAATATTCATGGGTTCAGCTCACCTTCTGCACCTGTAAATGATTACCACAATTTTGCAGGTGAATTCCGTCTGTCTCCTGATGCTTTGCACCACATGACAAAACCATATACAATTTACCAGAGACCCACTCAACCTATGGCACAACTCTCCTTCCCTGGCAATAGATAACAGTAATTTACATGTGTCGGACTAAGTGGAAAGGGCAAGACAGAGTAATGGTGCTATAATAACCGAATGACAAGCATAGACCCACACCAGGCTTGATACGAGGAGCCAGAGGAGAGGAGAGAAAGACAGACAGACAGATAAAAAACTAAATGATGACTTATAATGACACCAAATGGGACAGACGGAAGAGAGTGTGAGAGAGTGTGAGAGAGAGAGAGAGAGAGAGAGAGAGAGAGAGAGAGAGAGAGAGAGAGAGAGAGAGAGAGAGAGAGAGAGAGAGAGAGAGAGAGAGAGAGAGAGAGACTACTGACTCAACAAAAGGAAACGGCATGGACACAGCTATACCGGCAATCTAATGTATACATATTAAATATAGCCTAATTCAAATACTACTGTGTAAAGTTGTAGCTATTCATCTTTTACATTTTCAGTCGGGTTGTTTAAGAAATTATGCACCATATGCGTACGACCACAAAGATAGTAAACACAGTGACTATTGGGTCTATTAAAAGACGGCTTTGTGAATGAGGGCTGGTGAATATCAGAAAGCTCTTCTGTGATTGTGCGTTTTATATGTACATAAGTCATTTGTTTTGTGTGTAAGAGGCTTTGTGTACTGAGGTTGCCAGCCAAACACACACACACACACACATAGGTAATTACAGCCCTTGTCACTCTGACTGGTTATTAGCCTGGACAGGGAATTAATACTTTCTCGCTGGCAGGTTGGCAACCCCATAACTTCTCTCTCTCTCTGTGTTGAAATAAATACATGAATCACAGTTAACCTGTTTTCCATTTGCTAGTACAAAATATATTTATTTCTTACTCAACTCAGATTATACAACAAATTACATGTTGTATTTGAGAAACTACAGTTACTGCAACAATTATTGGGTTATGTTTGTAGCGGGTGATTTGGACGGAGTCAGGCGCAGGAGGGGTAAATCACAGAATAAATGGTTTATTCGGCAAATACGTAACAACCTATACGTAACCTAGTTAACTCTCCTCAGGACTTTGAACGGCCCCACAAACCGCGGGCTCAGCTTCCGGCAGGGCAGGTGGAGGGGCAGGTTCCGGGTCGAGAGCCAGACCCGATCACCCGGTACAAAGACCGGGGCCTCACTGCAGTGGCGGTCAGCGTTGGCTTTCTGGCGACACACAGCGCGCTGGAGGTGGACTTCCATGTCTCCTCCGCGTGCCGAAACCAGTCGTCCACCACAGGAGCTTCGGTCTGGCTCTGATGCCACGGTGCCATGACCGGCTGATACCCTAAAACACATTGAAATGGAGATAGGTTAGTGGAGGAGTGGTGGAGAGAGTTCTGGGCATATTCAGCCCATTGCAAGAACATCGACCACTCCCCCGGCCAGTCCTGGCAGTAGGACCGCAGGAACCTACCCACATCCTGATTCACCCGTTCCACCTGCCCATTAGATTCGGGGTGAAACACAGAGGTCAGGCTGACTGAGACCCCCAGACGTTCCATGAACGCCTTCCAGACCCTAGACGTAAACTGGGGACCCCGGTCAGACACTATGTCCTCTGGCACCCTGTAGTGCCAGAAGACGTGAGTAAACAGGGCTTCCGCAGTTTGCAGGGCCGTGGGGAGACCGGGCAGAGGAAGGAGGCAGCAGGCAGCAGGCTTTAAAAAAGTGGTCCACAACGACCAGGATGGTGGTGTTACCCTGAGAGAGGGGAAGATCAATTAAGAAGTCAATCGACAAGTGGGACCATGGCCGTTGTGGAACTGGTAAGAGATGTAACTTACCCGCTGGAAGGTGCTTAGGTGCCTTACTCTGGGCGCACACCGAGCAGGAGGAGACATACACCCTCATGTCCTTAGCCAAGGTAGGCCACCAGTACATCCCGGTCAGGCAGCGCACTGCACGGCCGATGCCTGGGTGACCAGAGGAGGGGGACATGTGTGCCCAATAGATAAGACGATCACGGACACTATACGGCACGTACCACAGCCCAGCTGGACACTGAGGTGGAGATGGCTCTGTGCGTAACGCCCGCTCTATGTCCGCGTCCACCGCCCACACTACTGCGCCACAATGCAGGAGGCCGGGAGTATGGGGGTGTTGTCTATGGGCCTCTCCTCTGTGTCATACAGCTGTGACAGTGCATCTGCCTTCACATTCTATGTGCCTGGTATATAGGACAGCGTGAAATCAAACCGGGTGAAGAACAAGGCCCACCTGGCCTGGCAAGGGTTCAGCCTCCTCGCTGCCCGGATGTACTCCAGGTTACGGTGGTCAGTCCAGACGAGGAAAGGGTGTTTCGCCCCCTCGAGCCAGTGCCTCCAATATTAATTGACAAAGCCAATGAAGTGCTGCACCTCCTTTACCGTGGTTGGAGTCGGCCAATAACCCACGGTTGAAATGCGGTCTCCCTCCATCTCCACACCTGATTTGGTGATGTGGTATCCGAGGAAGGAGATGGATTTTTGGAAGAACAGACACTTTTCTGCCTTGGCATATAGGTCATGCTCCAACAGTCGGCCCAGCACTCTGCGAACCAGGGACCCATGCTCGGCGCGCGTAGCGGAATACACCAGAATGTAATCGATGTAGACCACCACACCCCGAAACACCTCATTCACAAAGCACTGGAAGACTGATGGAGCATTCATCAACCCGTATGGCATCACCAGGTATTCTTAATGCCCCGTGGTTGTGCTGAATGCTGAATTCTGTCTTCCACTCGTCCCCTTCCCGGACACGCACCAGGTTGTACGCACTCCTAATTTCGTGAAGAAACGCACCCCATGCATTGATTCGATTACAGAGGAGATGAGGGGTAGAGGGTAACTATAGCGAATGGTAGTTTGATTAAGTGTACGGTAATCAATGCAAGGGCACCGACCTCCGTCTTTCTTCTTCACAAAAAAGAAACTTGAGGAGGCGGTGAAGTGGAGGGACGTATGAACCCCTGGCGCAGGGACTCGGAGACGTATGTCTCCATAACCTCAGTTTGAGCCTGCGACAGGGGATATACATGACTCCTGGGAGGCACAGCGTCTAACCGGAGGTTTATCGCGCAATCCCACGCCCGATGGGGTGGTAATTTGGTCGCCTGCGTTTTGGAAAACGTGTGTGCCAAGTCGAGGTATTCGGGGGGAATGTGCATGATGGAGGTAGTGTCTGGACTTTCCACCGTGGTTGCACCAATGGAAACAGCTAGACACCTACCCTGACACTCTCGCGACCAGCCCGTGAGAACCCTCTGCGGCCATGAAAAGGTGGGGTCATGTAGTGCTAGCCAGGGAAGGCCCAACACAACAGGGAAATCAGGGGACTCAATAATATAAAAGGTGATTTGCTACCTATGGGTCTCCTGCGTAATCATGGCGACTGGTGCTGTAACTTCCCCAACAAAACCTGACCCTAATGGTCGACTGTCAAGTGCTTTGATGGGCAATGGAATGGACAGGGGAACCAATGTAATACATAGACTATTAGCTAAAAACCTGTCCATAAAGTTCCCAGCTGCGCCTGAATCGACAAGTGCCTTACACTGGGGAACTCCTTGTAATCAGGTGAGTTGATGTGGATGGTGAAATGCGCAGCAGAGGGCTCTGAACGAGTGTGGGTTTGTGCTACCTGGGGTGACGCAAGAGTGCCCTGCCTGCCGCCACCAGAACCAGAAGAACTGGAACGACACCATGCAGCAGAATGTCCTCTCTTGCCACAAGAGTAATAATAATATAATAATAATATGCCATTTAGCAGACGCTTTTATCCAAAGCGACTTACAGTCATGCGTGCATAATTTTTTTTTGTGTATGGGTGGTCCCGGGGATCGAACCCACTACCTTGGCGTTACAAGCGCCGTGCTCTACCAGCTGAGCTACAGAGGACCACAAGAGTGACACTGGATCTGTCGTCCTCCATTCTCCCGGATCGCTGCACCACCCAGCTCCATCGGAACGTGATCCGGGTTGAAGGGGGGTGAAACGGGCAGGCCCCTTCTAGGACGTCCTCTTGAAGCCAGCAGGTTGTCCAACCGGATGGCCATGTCTGTCACGATCGTCATACATGGAGGAGGACCAAGGCGCAGCGTTGAAGGCGAACATATTTATTTATAGAATGATCACACGATCAAAACAACAAAACGATGACGTGACAGTCAATGGTAATACACAAACCAAATACGAACAAGAAACCACAATGAATGAGTGCCAAACGGCTACCTAAGTATGACTCCCAATCAGAGACAACGAGCTACAGCCGTCTCTGATTGGGAGCCACCCTGGCCAACATAGATCTACAAAACCAGAAAGTGAAACCTAGAACACACATAGACTATACACACCCTGGCTCAACATATTAGAGTCCCCAGAGCCAGGGCGTGACAGTACCCCCCCCTAACCCACCAAACACCACAGGGGAGGGACCGGGTGGGCACTCCGCTTAGGCGGCGGATCCGGCTCCGGGCCTGATCCCCGCTCCCTCTCCAACCGCCCAAAGTACCCCTGGTCCGGTCTGCCCGTCCGGAGCTGGACTGCGCACTGGTGGAGCGGATTGCTCTAGCTCCGGCGTAAGCATCTGACCGGTGCCGGACCAGCCACGGTGGAACAGGCACGGGCGTGCCGGACTGACGACGCACACCACTGGCTTGGTGTGGGGAGCAGGAGCGCCGAGCCGGGCTGTCGGGCGCACCACTGACTAGTGCGGGGAGCAGGAACGGGCCGAGCCGGCTGACGGAGCGCACCACTGACTTGGTGCGGGGAGCAGGAACGGGCCGAGCCGGGCTGACGAGCGCACCACTGACTTGGGGCGGGAGCAGGAACGGGCCGAGCCGGGCTGGCCAAGCGCACCACTGACTTGGTGCGGGGAGCAGGAACGGGCCCGAGCCGGGCTGACGAGCGCACCACTGACTTGGTGCGGGGAGCAGGAACGGCCGAGCCGGGCTGACGAGCGCACCACTGACTTGGTGCGGGAGCAGGAACGGGCCGGACTGTACTGGGGACACACACCACTGGTCTCACGCAGGATCTGGAATGGGCCGGACCGGACTGGTAACACACCCCAGTACCTCTCGCCGTGCCTCTACACCTTCCACCCCCTCTTCGACCAGTGGCCCCCCGTAACCTGGCGGCCTCCTCTGCCAATCCGCTGGGCCGCTCTGCCGCGGTCTCCTGCTGGCCCGTCGTCCACGGCGTTAGCCCCCCACCTAAAAAATTTCTGGCCGTCTCTCCTACCCGTGGACCAGGTCTCCATGTCCCTCGCCAGCCTTTCGCCCTTCTGCCACAATGTCAAGCCCTTCTCTTCCTCACTCGGCTTGACCCAGTCGAGGAGGCGAAGGAGATCTGCTAGAGATCTCCCTGGCGATGGCTCCTGGACACGCTGCTTGGTCAAATCTTGGTGGTTTCTTCTGTCACGATCGTCATACATGGAGGAGGACCAAGGCGCAGTGTTGAAGGCGAACATATTTATTTATAGAATGATCACACGATCAAAACAACAAAACGATGACGTGACCGTCAATGGTAATACACAAACCAAATACGAACAAGAAACCACAATGAATGAGTGCCAAACGGCTACCTAAGTATGACTCCCAATCAGAGACAACGAGCTACAGCCGTCTCTGATTGGGAGCCACCCTGGCCAACATAGATCTACAAAACCAGAAAGTGAAACCTAGAACACACATAGACTATACACACCCTGGCTCAACATATTAGAGTCCCCAGAGCCAGGGCGTGACAATGTCCACCAGTTGGTTGAAGGTCAACATGGTATCCTGGCAGGCTAGCTCCCTTCGGACGTCCTCACGCAGGCTGCATCGGAAGTGGTCGATGAGGGATCCGCTCGTTCCACAAGGACCCAGCCACTATAGTTCTAAACTCCAGGACAAAATCTTGCGCGGTCCTCGTCCCCTGCCTCAGATGGACCAGATGCTTGCCCGCCTCTGGTTCCGCAGGGTCGGGTCCTCTCCTCTCCAGGCGCTGGACAACCTGGAGAACCCGATCCATCGCTTCGCCCAAGCTGGCTAACATGGTGGAATGCTCCCAGACCCGCTCAATGACTCCAGGCATATTCCCCGCTCCTGCTGACTCCATGCTGTTGAGTGTGTATTTCTGTAGCGGGTGATTTGGACGGAGTCAGGCGCAGGAGGGGTAAATCACAGAATAAATGGTTTATTCTGCAAATACAGCGGTAAGCAGCAATGCGTAAAACAACTGCAGTGCGGTATAACAGTACACTGGAGAAAACAAAACACATGGGTGAATATCCCGGCAATAAGTACAATAAAGCTCCACCGAGCTATCGACACCTCCACATGAAACAATCACACACAAAGACATGGGGGGCAGAGGGAATACATATACAGGGACTAATGAGGGGATATGAACCAGGTGTGTGAAAAAACAAGACAAAACAAATGGAATGATGAGATGAGGAGCGGTAATGGCTAGAAGGCAGGTGACGACGAATGCCGAAGCCTGCCCGAACAAGGAGAGGAGGCAGCTTCGGAGGAAGTCGTGACAATGTTAGTATTATGGATAACCTCTTTCATAGGTATAAAAAAAAGTTTTATATTTGTTCATTGAATACTGTATATATAATGAATTTCTTTATTTTCTTTTTTCTTTTTTTTTAAGCAACTTTGAGATTGTGTATGAAAAGCACTATATAAAATAAGAATTATTATTTTTATTATTATTATAATATTCAAGATGTTGACAATGATTTGTTTCTCCCTGCTTTTTGAAGTTGGAGTATACATCAAAGGCTTCACAGGAGGATCTGATGGGTTCAGGATAATGCAGTACACATTGTCAGAAATTTAGTTTGAACACAATTGCAAATGCAGCATAAATTCCAATGTGTTCCACCTACACGAACCACAGTGAGCATGACTGTCCTGATTAATCTTTTCACCTAACAGAGATATTAAACCTGTTAGTCTTTTGGATTTAAGAGGGTTGGACCACACACGCATAGTGTTATGCAAGGCCCTCTTAAAACCAAACAACAATGAAACAAGGCAGTTTGGAGAGAGAACAAAACAAGCAGCAAACGAGCAACCATGTCAGAGAAAAGAGACTGAAACTAAATGACGAGAGGAGAGAGAGAGAGAGAGAGAGAGAGAGAGAGAGAGAGAGAGAGAGAGAGAGAGAGAGAGAGAGAGAGAGAGAAGGGGGGCGTGTAGTCCCAAGCAGGCAGAACGATAACAACTTCTTTGCGAATCAAGCAATCTGTAATTTAATCTCAACCAGAGTGAAACTGACTCCATTCCGTGATGGTGGAAATAATTGTTTAATTTCTCATTTATTTGACATACAGCGTAACACATTGGCTGTGTTATCTTCCCCTCAGGCCACAGAAGAGAAGTTAGGCATTACCATCAAGCCCTACTACACTACAGTAGAAGCTGGGGTATCTGGCTTCAGAATAGGAAAGAACTAGACTTCACAACTGGACTACTTACATAATTACTATACTGAACATAACAAAGGGGAAGAAAAAAAGCATATCTTTACACAAACCACAGTGAGCATGACTGTCCTGATTCATCTTTTCACCTAACAGAGATATTAAACCTGTTAGTCTTTTGGATTTAAGAGGGTTGGACCACACACACATAGTGTTATGCAAGGCCCTCTTAAAACCAAACAACAATGAAACAAGGCAGCTTGGAGAGAGAACAAAACAAGCAACAAACGAGCAACCATGTCAGAGAAAAGAGACTGAAACTAAATGACGAGAGAGAGAGAGAGAGAGAGAGAGAGAGAGAGAGAGAGAAGCAGATAAAGCAAGGTTCAGTAATGAATATACTATGGTGAATGGTAGACATGGGGACATTCTGTGCACTTTCAATTTCCTGGGGATTTACAGAATGTGAGTGTTTCTAAACTGATATCTAACTGAAGGGCGACAAACTTTTACAATATTCATACTCTCATTCGACACAATGGTGCCAGTAGATTTGGGCAAATATTTGGCCTTAGTGGACAGACTGTCCTCTACCAATCACTAAAATATACTTACTGTATACACATTCTTGTGTATAGGTTCTTGTACAGTATATGTGGACTTCTAATGAGGTTCATTGATTTAAATCCTACATTATCTTCATCTTCATTTACTTAATGGATACATGGGTCAATCTTTATGTTCCTCCTTCTGGATAGATGTCTAACGCTGTGGTTACTGGGAACAAAGCTTATATAGCCTTCCCCATTAACCACCCCTGTAAGGGATATACAGGTTGGCTACCCGGTGGGGCAGGGGCTTCCTTCCTCTCCAGACAGGAAAGAGTCTGAGCTGAAAGCACTAAGGAAGCCTTGCTGACAGCCTGTATAAGAGACCAGGCAGGGAGCTATCAATAACATCTCAAACACCAGAGAGACAGGGGTGGATAGGGAAGGTGTCGTCCTTCTCACTGACATCGTAAGTTAATAGATCAGAAACCGAACACCTTATGGTTCCTTAATTAAACTAAAAAACAAGCCACATAATATAGGGTTTCAGTGCCAGGCAGCTAACAAGTACAGCAGCTGTCCTATTCAACTGGTAAAACCTATCTATGGACAGTACTGTTTAAGCAGGGTTACTCTAATATGCCCCAATGTAAACTGTTACTAGCATTGCCTCTACAAAAAGTAGGCTACTCATTGTCATAAAGAGTTACAGCAGCATTTTTTTTCATCTTTGTGATGTCATAAAGAGTTATCAACAAAATAATTAGTAATTGTTATGTCATAAAGAGTTTTCACTGCAACCTGCAGAGATTCTTGAAAACATCCTCAAAGGCTTTTCTCATTGGTTGGTTGGTTGGTTGTTGGATGTTGGTTGGTTGGTTGGTTGGTTGGTTACTGTGAGCACATACAGAGACTCAAGTGGAATGAGGAACATATGTAACACTTGACAGGGCTGCTAGGGTTTATGTTTAAAGATCTGACACATGTTTCCTGGTGCCCTACTATAAACTGCTGGAATTGATCGGTACACACATATAGACACACAAATGAGAGTGCACACACACAAAGATGGAGAGGGAGAGAAAGATTCACAGACACACACATGCAGCACGCACAAGTATACACCCACATGTAAGTATGCATGCACACCCACACACAGACAGGCACCTACACATACAGGCACGCACGCAACACGCACACACATACACGCACAAACATGCACGTGCACACGTGCACGCGCACACACACGCACACACACATAATGTTTGTGTCTAAGACTTCCAGGTATTATGGGATCAACAGAGGCAATGTAAGCTACTGTATCTCAGAAACCAGAATTCGCTCTCCAAGGTGCTGAAATAGCCAACCAGCTAATGCAACACACACACACAAACACACAAACACAATTCCCTGAACACAAATGCGTGTAAATTCACATCTACAGTATATTGTTCTATCCAAATAGTTCCATTGGGATTGCCAATCTGTTTCCAGTCAGACCACCCTGGCTATGGGAGTTGGCCATAGAGGGCCACGGGAGAGCTTCCTTAATGGAGTCAACTTCCATTCAGAGAAGAAAATCAATGGTGTTTGAGATTGTGAGATACAGCTCCGCTCAGCGCATTACTGGGAGCGCGAGCCCCCGTGGAGAATAGATGAGAGCTGTTGAACGTGAAATAACCGTAGCATATAACCGCTATGGGCTCAACCTATATTGAACACATTTCTCAACTTGAAGGTCAATTAAAAAACGATGTCCTAATTCGACAAACCATATGGTTGTAGGCCTACCCTAGGTTTTGAATGAAAATTCCTAAATAAAAATATTATGTATTCCCATGCGTAAAAGCGCTCCTCGCCTCCACAATTCGTGTCTCTCTCATCACCTCCTGGGATTGCGGAGGTTTCCCCAACTTTTCAGCGCAACCACAGGAGACGAGTCAACACATTGGGCCTTACCTATCCACAGGCTCATATACCGAATCACATTGATCACTTCGCAAAACCCCGGGCACTACGCAATCAGTATATGACTAGTATTGGGACAAAGGATCTGCAGTGATAATAAAGTCCTTGAGCTTGTTACCTCGAAATGTGACTTTGGCGATTCTGTCCCCCTTTCCGCGAAGGTCCCGGACCGTTTTTAGGTGGACTAAAAGAGCCATGTCAAGTTAGGTACAATCCTGCACCTCAGGAGAAAATGAACTATTTTTCTTCACAGAACAAAAAACTCTAATGTGCTGCTCATATGCATGTGAACCAAATGTTCAGTGATCCCTGAACCTAAACCCTCTCATTGCGTCTTTGGTTCTGTGGAACAAAAATCGAATTCCATTTCGCATGCAGCATCTGCTTTCTCCTCCTTCGACAGAAAGAAAGGAAGGATCTTCAATTATTGGTAAGCTTTCGTTTTCTCCCGCACTATATGCTCCGTAGCTGCTGGGTCTCGCGCATCCCAGTGACTGACTGGCGCGCGTGGTGAAGGCAGGGGTTTGCGCTCTGACTGACTGTCGGAGTGAGCGGAGGGTGACAGGGTATTGAAGAGGGAGGGTTGCATTCTCTGAATTTGTATTTTTTACCATTGTTAGAAAGACATTCACTATACAGGCCAACCAATGGGCTTTCATATTAAACATTTTTGGGAATTTGATTTTATTGCAATTTCATTGCACCTATAGGCTACCACAATTCCATATGTCCCAGTCATTTGCAATTTCTACAGCTTAGATTTCAAGATGATCAGAATTATTTAAAAATATAAAAAATGAAATCTTAATTCAATAGTAATTAAGCTTATTAATAGTATTTATGTGATATCCAATTTTAGGCCACGCTAGAAAATGTGAGTTCAGATATATATGCATGGCACAATTATGTCATTATTTCGTGACCAGCAGGGCCACGCGGAATAAAAGGGCAGTTGCCAGGCAACTCTTTGTTGCCCACTGGTCGCCTGGTGTTAGTGCGGAGGTGTGGGTCAGTCTGTGTTTGGTCTGGTGCTGGGCAGCTGCTTGTCGTGCTCCTTCTTGCGTGGTCCGAGGGGTCCGGGTGATAATAACAGTAACATGGCACTCAGAGGAAATGGAAGGCTTATCACGCACAACTCGACCTACATCCCACCTTCCCTAATACCTGGGTGAGCGACGCACCTGCTACACACCTGCAAAATGGACAGAGCCATAATGAACGAGTTGCCTATGGACAAGTAGGCTAGGATAAAAAATGTTTCATAAGTTAATAACATGTTGTTTATTTACTTTCTAATTTGTAAAGATACTGCGGCTATGTTCCAAGTTCCAAGTACTTGTATGGAGACACATTCGGGAATACCACCATCAAATACTTTCAGGACTTCCGAAGCGGGGCAATGGCCTGCAGCAAGAGCCCGTACAGCCGCGGTGGGATGTTTCCGTCCATCTTCTCCAACAGCGGGCTCCTAGTGTCGGCCCAGCGGGCTCAGAGCCGCAACATGACCCTCAACAGGCCCTACTGGCCCCGTTTCAATGTGGACTTCGAACGCCAGGAGACGCTCAAGAGCTTCGGAGAGGTGAGACGGGGATGGGGGTTCTCTATGAGTTGTATTCAACATACCGATTTGATGCCTCATTTTACATAGCATGGTGATCATAACCATATTGGTTTGCAGCTCTCTCAGAAACACCGGGAGAGCTATAAGGACAAGACAGGAACACGACAGCCCGTCAAACACTTCGTCATCCCAGTGAAAGAGAGCGACAAATACTTCTGGAAGCAGATGTGAGATCTAAAGCTGTGTATTCAATAAATATTCCTGTAATGTGTTTACCTGTAACTTTACGTGCTATGGTGAACAGATGCGTCCAAAACAAAATACTACTGATGTAACAAAAATATTTGTTGGATAGTAGGCCTAGGCTATAAATATACTATGAAATTGAATAACTGTCATAACTGCTTTCAATTTTAGAAAGCACATTGTAAGCTATAGGCTATGGACTTGTTAATGCCTTTAAGTCTGTATGTACTCAATTAATATATAACTTCAAAATAAAACATACTCAAGCACACATTACAATTGCCCATCTCTCCACTTATATTTTCTCAAATGCATTACATGATGTGCCCATTCGAACCTGATACACAATTCGACCAACCACACATCCCAAATGACAAGCGATTAGGCTGCATTTACACAGGCAGCCCAATTTCGGATCTTTTTTTGACCAATCAGATCAGCTCTGAAAAAGATCTGATGAGAAAAGATCTAATGTGATTGGTCAAAAGACCAATTAGCGGAAAAAATATCAGAATTGGGCTGCCTGTGTGAACGCAGCCTTTGTCTTAGTTTCACACCAGTTTAAAGACTGACATTAAACATTCGGTCTAAACTTGACACAAATACTCTCTTAGGACCTTACATCTAACATGACAGGAAACCTGCTAGAACACCAGGTAAAACGCTATCTGAGGAGCAATTCGATATCTCTGTGTGTGTATGTGTGTGTATGTGTGTGTGTGTGTGTGTGTGTGTGTGACACAGACAGAGACAGAGACAGAGACAAAGACAGACAGAGACAGACAGAGACAGAGACACAGACACAGACACAGACAGAGACAGAGACAGAGACAGAGACAGAGACAGACAGAGACACAGACACAGACACAGACACAGACACAGAGAGACAGAGACACAGACAGAGACAGAGACCAGAGACACAGACACAGACACAGAGAGACAGAGACAGAGACAGAGACAGAGACAGAGACAGAGACACAGACAGAGACAGAGACACAGACACAGACAGAGACACAGACACAGACACAGAGAGACAGAGACACAGACAGAGACAGAGACAGACAGAGACACAGACACAGACACAGACACACAGAGACAGAGACAGAGACAGAGACAGAGACAGAGACAGAGACAGAGACAGAGACAGAGACAGAGACACAGACAGAGACAGAGACAGAGACAGAGACAGAGACAGAAAGAAAGACCTTGGATCAGAGTATTGATAAAATGACAGATATATTTGAGACAAACACTTTCATAGCATTTTTTTATATTTTATTTTATGAGGCAGGTGTTGTAGTGCTTTTTAAACTGACTCACAGGATTTGAAAGGCTGCTGTGTGTGTGTATGTGTGTGTGTGTGTGTGTGTGTGTGTGTGTGTGTGTGTGTGTGTGTGTGTGTGTGTGTGTGGGTGTGTGTCTCTGTGTGTGTGTCTGTGTGTGTCTGTGTGACTGGCAGAGGTATAGGTGTGAGATTGTTGAGACAAAAAATTCGATGAGTTTATGGTGTTAATGCTATAGAAATGTGATTTGAGGAAGATACACAACTCAATTGCAATTAAATCACAACCTAGAACCTAGGGGGCAGGCTAGAGAGAAGAATAGTTGTCCCCATATTGATATTGTGATAACTCTGCTTTGATGTCATGGTAAGTTGTTTATCTTGTGTGTTCCCACTAGAAAAAGTGCTGTATTGACTTGATATCACTGACTTTGTTTAAGGCCTTTTTACTTCTTACTCTGCATCCCAAATGGCACCCTATTCCCTACAGTGCACTACTTATGACCCTCCCTATGGGCCATGGTCAAAAGTAGTGTACTAAATTGGGAATAGGATGCCATTTGTAACTCAGACTTATTTAATTATAGCTGAACTGCCAAGATCATTAAGAAAGTCTCCACTAAACATCTGCATAACGAATGTACATGCTGTACAAGCTGAATGAGTATTGCTAACATGGTTGCTGAACATTTTCCCGTTCAGAGACCAGCCCCCAATGAAGACAACCTCAGAGGGGGTTCGTCGGTACCAGACCCTCCCGTCAGGCATCCAAACGTCTCTGGATGACCGCGTGATGCGGGATGTGTTCTTCGAGCGCAGATAGCAACTGTGACCAACAGAGGGAGCTGTGGGCAAGGCTCAGAGAGTCAGAAGGACAATAGGCCTACATAAAGACCAGAGACAGAAGAGACTTGTGTGTGAGTCCGTCTGTCATCAGATAGTTGGACCAAGAGGTCTTATTGCCATTACTAGGTAGGCTAAATTAGTTACTTGGTGCTAAGTGTCTGATCTGTCTTGACCCTGTAGAGAGAGAGAGAGAGAGAGAGAGAGAGAGAGAGAGAGAGAGAGAGAGAGAGAGAGAGAGAGAGAGAGAGAGAGAGAGAGAGAGAGAGAGAGAGAGAGAGAGAGAGAGAGAGAGAGAGAGAGAGAGACTGAGACAGAGACAGAGACAGAGACTGAGACAGAGACAGAGACAGAGACAGAGACAGAGACAGAGACAGAGACAGAGACAGAGACAGAGACAGAGACAGAGACAGAGACAGACAGACTTATTCTAAAATTGATTAAATAAATAGTTTTCCTCATCAATCTACACACAATACCCTATAATCACAAAGCGAAAACAGGTTTTTAGTAATTTTAGCAAATTTATTAAAATACCTTATTTACATAAGTATTCAGACCCTTTGCTATGAGACTCGAAATTGAGCTCAGGTGCATCCTGTTTCCATTGATCATCCTTGAGATATTTCTACAACTTGATTGGAGTCCACCTGTGGTACATTTAATTGATTGTACATGATTTGGAAAGGCACACACCTGTCTATATAGTTGACAGTGCATGTCAGAGCAAAAACCAAGCAATGAGGTCGAAGGAATTGTCCGTAGAGCTCCGAGACAGGATTGTGTCGAGGCACAGATCTGGGGAAGGGTACCAAAACATTTTTGCAGCATTGAAGGTCCCCAAGAACACAAGACTCTTCCTAGAGCTGGCCACCCGGCCAAACTGAGCAATCGGGGGAGAAGGGCCTTGGTCAGGGAGGTGACCAAGAACCCGATGGTCACTCTGACAGAGCTCCAGAGTTCCTCTGTGGAGATGAGAGAACCTTCCAGAAGGACAACCATCTCTGCAGCACTCCACCAATCAGGCCTTTATGGTAGAGTGGTCAGACGGAAGCCACTCCTCAGTAAAAGGCACATGACCGCTCGCTTGGAGTTTGCCAAAAGGCACCTAAAGGACTCCTACATTTCTAAAACCTGTTTTTGCTTTGTCATTATGGGGTATTGTACGTAGATTGATGAGGAAAAAAACAATTGAATCCATTTTAGAATAAGGCTGTAATGTGACAAAATGTGGAAAAAGTCAAGGGGTCTTAATACTTTCTGAATGCACTGTATGGCTCGAAATCAAGGGATGGAAGATGTCGCTGTACTCCTAAATATCCCATTATCCCAACTGAGAAATCGAGAAAATTGAAATACTGCTCTAATTAATTAAGCTGCCTTTTTTGTCCTCATGCTAGGTAGCAGAAGCCACAGCAGCCATTTTGGAATGGCACGTAGAACGTCACGTTGAACAACAAAGGATAGTCAGCCAATCAGGCTCCTTTGTTGTTCAATGAAACAATTCTGACTACTTTACAGATGTAGGATCTTAATTTGATCCCTCTTTTGTTGCTGATAATTTTCCTGTACAGCAGGAAATGCAAACATGTATTGTAGTTGAGGTTCTAAAGGGCTTCTAAAGTTTGTAATTTCCACTTTAAAATGTCGGACTTGATTTTCCCTAACGTAAAATGTATCAACCCCTATAAAAAAAATCCATTAGTTTTAATTCAAATAACAATTCACATTTTCTGTTGCTGCAGGATTATTTTCCTGCTGTAGCAAACTGGCTCAAATTAAGATCCTACATCTGTAAGTTATGACCTTAGTTGAACTGCCATTGGCTCAATGTGGACAAGTCCAGCAACACTGACAAGAAACAGTCTGTTGTCTGTTTGTATTTTGTGTCTCTATGATCCTGCATATACAAACCCTTCCAAAATCATTAGTCCCTTGTGTATATCAAATGACTTCAATCCAAATCTTACACATGTTGGCTATAGATTTCAAGCATTAATTGACGTTCCTTGCCTTGGTCTTTCAGTTTAGTGAAAACATTGGCACCATAATTTATAGAGGGTTCAATAAGTCTCTTTATTTTCTATGTCTTCAATGACTGTTTGATAAACACGGTTTTGTATGTGTGTATCACAGTCACCGGGAGGAATGCTTGCCCTTCTCCAAGGGAACAATACAAATGTTTAAACTGAGAACAAAAAGCCAGAGCATGGCCATGCGGGCCCAGAAGTCAAACAGCAGATGTTACCAGATAGGCCAGCCTAGACTTTTTTGAAGAGCTTTATTTATTACCTTTGCACTGTTTTGGAGGGCAAAGCATTTTCATATCCGCCCTCACAGGACACAGTGAACTAATGTGAACCTTTGTAAAAACGCTAGAGTGGTATACTACAAAGCAGGATCAATGAGTAAACCAGCTAACTTTGATAAACACTCAGAAATAAAAATAGTTTCTGGTGCATTAATGAACCTAGACTTTAATATTGTTTGTTTGTTGAAATAAGTTATTCAATACATGCCCATTTTAAGCATATATTCCTAAAAAATATATAAGTTATTTCTGAACATTGAAGCAAGATAGCTGGCTAACTCATTGATCCTGCTTTGTAGTATACCCTTCAGGGGATTTCCTTTTACCAAAGCATAAGTCCTTGTTAAACTTAAAGCTAGAATCCTTAATTGAAACAATAACAAAGCATACCCCACCTCTGTTTTGGTAAAAAGCTGAGGGAGGGGCCTGGTAAAATTGTAACACTCTCAAATTCATAGAGTGACCATCCATTAGATTAAAATGTGAGTTTTAACCATGTTTTGAGGCTATACAGTGTTTGTTTACATTTGCATTGTTTACAAACATTGGAGTGAAACAAGCTTAAATGTTGGTCTCTGTTGGGGTCCGACAGTTGAACTAAGCCCATGAGGGATTTATAAATCATATTCTTCAAGAATCAATGGCTATAGCATAACATTAATTTATATACAAAAATAAATAAATGGATGCAGCAATAAAGGAATCCAGCTTTAAGTTTGTGGTTTTCTGAGGGAAGGCACAAACCTTCAGAACAAGGCTATGAACTCAACAATTGTAAGGGTGTACAATTTATATTATCATGGCTAGAAGGGATCCAGCTTTTGTCAAATGAACTCAAAAGTAGATTTTTAAAAAATGTTTTAGCTAACTCTAAACATTTTCCTAACCTTAACCTAATTGTCCTAACCTGCTGCGTAAATTATCCTAACCTGCTATGCACAGTCAAACCTGACGTTAATTTTACAAAAGCTTCTAGCATTACCAATTTACACATTCTACATATTCCCCAATAATAAGGGTCTCCTGGGAAACACTAACCAAAGACGTTGTTTCCTACCCTGTCACATGCACCATTTTTTAAAAGACAAGTTGACTGTGAACATTTGGATATAGCAAAACACAATAGACTTTTAAGAGTGAGGCTTTTTTTCTCTTTCTGACAAATTGTAGGATACAGCTTTGAAAAATAATTAATCCCTAACTTCCATAAAGACTCCAGCTCCGGAATCATGCAAATACGGGGTTAGTCCCACCCATAGAGACAGATATCATCTTTATATCTGTGCCATTATAGCGTCTGTGACAGCATGGGCAGCGAGGCTACATCCCTTAGGAATCCCCACCCTCTATCATTCTGTGGTATTTTTGACTTTATGTTTTGTTTTACCCCATATGTAACTCTGTGTTGTTTTTATCGCACTGCTTTGCTTTATCTTGGCCAGGCCGCAGTTGTAAATGAGAACTTGTTCTCAACTGGCTTACCTGGTTAAATAAAGGTGAAATAAAATAAAATACAATTCTCTATGGTCCCACCTGCTGTGATTCATCTTCGACTCCGCGTGCGCCGACTGTGGATCCCATCCCTGCATCCCGGTGCAACTCACGGCCAGTCCCGCTCTTCCCCGGATGAGGGAGACAGACTAAGGGGGAAAAGAGCGCCAACGGTCTGTCTGTCCCCATCTCCCAGCCCATGGCAGCCCTCTCTCTCAATATACTAGTTCTCTCTCCCTCTCTACCTCTGTTGCGCCGCACCGCAGGACTAGCGCACTATACTCACTATGGCATCCACCGCAGCACGGACTCTCTTAGTGCTTTTCGTTATCTTCTGTGCATCGAGTCAAGGTAAAATCACCAGTTTTATTTTTATTGTCTGAACAGATGCATGCATGGTTTCAACTGTTTTTCACTTAGTGAGGTGACACTTTATTGATTGGTTTTATGGCTGGGATTGGTGGTTATTTGATTACCCCATCATTACAGTATATCCAATTCCCAATTGTTTTTGTTTATTTGTTTTATATCATAGGCTACGTCAAGACACCAATAGCTTCTAATTGAGCTGCTATCACATGGGACATAGATTATAATGACCACATTGCATTGCATGAGAAAGTGATTTCAATTATGATGATGATAAACAAACTATGCAAAATATTAGGGGAAATTTGCTATTTTGGGGACAAATTATGAAAACACAAATGCGTAACCGTTTGCAGATGGGGAAAGAACATACCAGTCGAAGTGAACAATAATAATTAATTTGGACCGTGAAACTCTCTTTCATCGTTTCTGGTCTGGAAGGAAAACGTGAAGTCGTCTTGTGAGTGCAGCAGTCATGGAATATGCTCTTACCTCATAGGCACACACAGAAGTAGCTTTGCTCTACAATTAAAATAAGATGACAGATATTAGATCATAAGCCATATTATTAAAATCAATCACCCCACCAAAAATATTAAGAAAAAACTGCTTTGATTTCTAAAGGGATGCAATGGTGCCAAAAGGGTGATCTAACTTGGCGCCGGTAGCAGCTCCATGATGGCCCGGCTTTCAAATCCAACAACACCACAGAGAGAGGGGGAAGGAGTAGGTGATTGACTTTCTAACAAAGTTTCTGTCAATTCTGCTCCCGCTGCATCTAGGTGTCACTAGCATCCACTTACTATCGCGTCCGCTGGTCTTGTTGCGCGCTGTGAAGCCCAGCTCCTGTGCGTTAGAGCGTGGTCCCCAAACCCTTCTCTCACTGCCGCTGGGCTTAAAGCAGAACAGGTGTTGCTCATGTTATTTTGTTACCATGGGGATAGGAGAATAGGTCAACACATAGGGTGCGTTCGTAAATTCACTCTCGTTATCTACTCCGATTTCAGAGCACTCTCCTATGAGTGTGCCAGAGCGCAGAATAACTGATGAATTTACAAACGATCAACACCCTTTGAATATGACCAGTGTCAGTAAAAAAACGCAATTAAATTGTTACCAGCAGCACATTTACAGTCACTAGATAACAGGAAAACAGCCTAACCAGCTCTGCTAGGGCGAGTAAAATGGTCAGGCTGAGGTGTTCTCTCATCAACTTTAGCCAGTTAGCTTGGGTGCTTGACTGCCGTTGTGAGGTCAGAACGCTCGGATCAACCCTACTCCTCGGCCAGAGGGTCCAGTGTGCGTGCGCTCTGAATGCAAGGGGAGCGAAATGCTTGGAATTTATGAACTGACAATCTGACAATGCTCTGAATTGACAAACGCCCACTGCACTCTGAGCGGATTCTGGCACTCCAGAGTGAATTTACGAACACACCCATATTTGTGCACATAGTATTAGGAATTAGAATATTAATACTAATAATTTTTAAGGATCTCTATGGTTGTACAGCTTGCTAACTGGAATGATGAACATCAGGGTGGACAGAGGCATGGCATATCCATCTCAAGAGACCAGATGCAGGTTACAGTTTACTGCTTCACTGGGTTCTCATCATCACAAGCCATTCCATGTTAGCACTGTGAAGTGTAAAATGGAGATAGCACCTTTAACAGGCAGGCAGAGACTGTGATGATCCACAGACAGCACATATGTTTTAGACGCTCCTACAGAGCAGGTTTGTGAAATCGATTTGGAGCCACGCTCACACTTGCTGTGAGAGGACCTGCTTCTCACCAGAGGGAAAAAAAAGTCCTGAGTGAAGAAATTACAAAAGGCTGGAGTTTTGGAGAAGGGTTTCTGGCTAATCTCTGTTGAGCTGATTTAGCTGCCAGCCTGCCACGTTACAATAGCCCCCTCTTCTCCCTTGCCCCTTTCCCCCTATCTCCTCTCTCCATCTCTCCATATCTTTTCATATCTTTCCATCTCTCTTTACATTCTTCTCTCTCTCTGTCTCACTTTCTTATTTCCAATTCCCATCTTTACTCTCTCTCTCTCTCTCTCTCTCTCTCTCTCTCTCTCTCTCTCTCTCTCTCTCTCTCTCTCTCTCTCTCTCTCTCTCAGACAGTTCATGCTCAGTGAATGAGGTCATCATTCTGAGTCTACAAACATAGCTGCTGTTTGTTGTTGCTTTGTCCTCTTCTTGTCCACTGTTCCTCCCCCTTCCATTAAATAAATGACACAAAATCAACTACCTCCATCAAAACATGCAACTGGTTATATAATGAAAAGTTATTTCAATCAATCGATACACAATGGCCCAATAAACACTAACTACAACTAACAACATACCCTAACATGGTTAACCTTCTTTTATACACTATATATACAAAAGTATGTGGAAACCCCTTCAAAATTAGTGGATTCGGCTATTTCAGCCACAGGTGTATAAAATCTAGCACACAGTCATGCAGTCTCCATAGACAAACATTGGCAAACAGTGACTTTCAACGTGGCACCATCATAGGACCTTTCCAACAAGTCAGTTCATAAAATGTCTGCCGTGCTAGAGCTGCCCCGATCAACTGTAAGTGCTTTATTGTGAAGTGGAAACGTCTAGGAGCAACAACGGCTCAGCCACAAAGTGGTAGGCCACACAAGCTCACAGAACGGGACCACCTGGCAGTCAGACGAACAAATCTGGGTTTGGCGGATGCCGGGAGAACGCTACCCACCCCCAATGCATAGTGCCAACTGTAAAGTTTGGCGGAGGAGGAAAAATGGTCTGGGGCTGTTTTTCATGGTTCGGGCTAGGCTAGGCTAGTTCCAGTGAAGGGAAATCTTAACGCTACAGCATACAATGACAGTCTAGACGATTCTGTGCTCCAACTTTGTGGCAACAGTTTGGGGAAGGCCCTTTCCTGTTTCAGCATGACAAAGCGAGGTCCATACAGAAATGGTTTGTCGAGATCGGTGTGGAAGAACTTGACTGGCCTGCACAGAGCCCTGACCTCAACCCCATCAAACACTTTTGGGATGAATTGGAACGCAGACTGCAAGCCAGGCCTAATCGCCCAACATCAGTGCCCGACCTCACTAATGCTCTTGTGGCTGAATGGAAGCAAGTCCCCGTAGCAATGTTCCAACATCTAGTGGAAAGCCTTCTCAGAAGAGTGGAGGCTGTTATAGCAGCAAAGGGAGGACCAACTCCATATTAATGCCCATGATTTTGGCAAGAGATGTTCTACGAGCAGGTGTCCACATACTTTTGGTCATGTAGTGTATGTCTGTGCCATTTGTTAATACTATAATTATAGTATTCACCATAAAAGGCAAGTAAACATATTATCACAGCATGGGCTGTATTATTTATTCCTAAAATTATTTTACCAAAGATGACCAATGCAGAAAGAATGTCACTCAAGAATATCCAGAAACAAAAGGCTTTATTTGACCTTTTTCCATTTTAACTGAGAGCTGAACTATATGCCTCTATGGGCCCCTCTACCTCTCCTTTGTCCTTGCCCTCGGGCTCTTGGTCCATTCTTGCAAACAGCAACTCAGAGGTGACCTCTTTTATGCATGAATAAGGCTGATTGCTGATTGAACAATTGTGCAAAGAAGTTTTGCACAAATGCAGAAGTGGTTCACATTCATGGGAGTAATTAATATCAGCTGTGACCAAATGTTTTAATTTTGTTTGTCATGATTTACTCAACTGAGTTTTGCATCTTTTGTAGAGAGTTGTGTTTACTGTTTTGCAAAAATGTGCTTAGCATTTGCATTGTGTGTGAAAGCAATGAGAAATGACTTACAGTTTTGCAAAAAAGAATACTGTTGTGCTCATTAGGTTATGATGGAGATCAAGTGGACCCCAGTTTTTGTCTTGGAAAAACTGTAATACATAGAGCACTTTTAGTAAAAGCACAAAAGCCTACATCCCCAAAAGCCTACAATCCCCAAAAGCCTACAATCCCCAAAAGCCTACAATCCATAAAAAACTTAAATCCCAAAAGCCTACAATCCCCAAAAGCCTATAGGCAAGGATGACACTAGCATTGTGATGAACAAAATAAGAAGAGACCTGGGGAGAGACCAGACTCTTGAACGGAGTGGAAAGGAGGTCACTGATTGGAGGACAGTTCACTTCTTCCATCATAGGACCCCTCAGCAACCAGAATTATATAAAGTGTCAGGTGGAAACACAGATACAGAGAGCGAGAGAGCAAGAGAAAGAGAAAGAGAGAGAGAGAAATAGAGAGACAGAGACAGCTGAAAGTAAAGTGAGAGAGAGGCAGAAGGGGAAAAGAGGGAATCATGTCCTCGCAAGCCACAGGAATTTAATTTCTCCGCTCCACCTCACCAAGAGGAATTCTCGAGGAGAACTTGATTGGCAAATCTCAGATTGAGCTTTGGGCTTGAACTGTAACACAGGGGAAATCCCAGGTAGGGAGAAACATGTATTGAGACAGACGGACAGACAGGGAAAGAAAGCATGTGGCTGATATTTTCCAGCAGGTCGACTGTGAGTGTTTGATCACATGACATGGAGCCGACCCAGGCTCTCTCACATGTCACTCAGGTGTCCGTCAACCCTGGCGCTGACGGGTCTCACGTCATGATGTCATCTCTGGGCGTGGCTATGTTTGGTTAAACAGGTAGCACCTGGGCCAGGAGAACACCCGTCACAGAGATAGAGAGAGAGAGTGTGTGTGTAGAGAGAGTGTGTGTAGAGAGTGTGTGTGTAGAGAGAGTGTGTGTGTAGAGAGAGTGTGTGTGTAGAGAGAGTAGGTAGAGAGTGTGTGTAGAGAGTGTGTGTGAATTAAACCACAGGATTAGCTGATTAGTAGTGGATCGATCTGATCAGACAAGCCCTGACACAGCAGCAGGCATTATTGTAGTGTAGCTTACTCCTACCCTGTGCTGAATACAAAGAACCATGACAAAGATAATTATAACTAACCCAATATAGTTTATCTGTGTCATTTACAGTGGGAGCAAAAGAAGCATAGTGGGCAGAACAAGCAAGGAGGTGGGCAAAGCCAAGCACGAGCTAGTGAGATCCTATTGGAACATTGTAGCATGTACTGTATTTGCATATTTCCGTTAGGGAACGACTCCTCTGTGAAGTGCGCGTGTGCACAAACTCAATTTGACCTTGCACTCCTTCTAAACAACGTAATTTTTTGAAACTTTGGCAAAGCGTCAACTCTATAAAACTTAGTGCACTGTGTTCGTAACAGAATCTACTTTTGGGAACAGAAAAATGTATTGAAATCAGATGTTTCATGGATGAGAAAACTAGCATAATGTCGGCCCAGTTTCACCTAGTTTCATCCTCTCCCACGACCCGCGACTGGACTTCCTCACACTACCACATTTATTTTCACATATGACATTTTCCGTAGTCAGACACGTTGTTTTCAGACACGTGTGAAGTTTCACATGTACATTTTTCAAGTGTTTCTCCCTAATGTGAAAAAGAAAACCCCACATCTGGTCTCCCATCCAGGGACCGACCCTGCTTAGCTTCGGAAGCAAACCAACAGTGTGATGCAGGGTGCTATGTTTCTGGAATGAATGTGCCAAAACTAGCAACTGGAAAAAAGCCAGTGAAAGCAAAGGCCAGGGTAATGTAACCAAAGACAGGGAAAATTGCAGGAAAGAGGGAGGCGTTTTATTTTATTGCGTTATCATAAAAACATTTTCACTTATATATTTTTTGTTGCATCCATTGACAATTAATTTGCTCTCGCAGTTAAAAATGATTTCCTTGCAATATTTTGTTTTGCTATCAATACTTTGGGGTTTATGTTTTGCTTTCAATATTGTTCTTTCTTTTGCAGAATTAAGAATATTGTTCTCAATTTCAGAGGTTTTGCTTGATATTAATGCCACAAAAGTAACTCACTCACTAGAGGATTGCTCCATATAATAACATTATTACTCTATTAAAGGTGTTTAAAGCGGCAATCCTTAGATTTACTCATTAACATTAAGTGGACTCCCCGCCCCTGTTTTGGTAAAAAGCTGAGCGATGGAGCTGGAGAAATGCAACCACTCTCAAATCCATAGACTACGCTATGGATGCAAGGACTGACCATGTCACGCCCTGGCTCTGGGGACTCTTATATGTTGAGCCAGGGTGTGGATTTTCTATGTGTTATTTTCTATGTGTTGTTCTAGTTCATGTATTTCTATGTTGGCCAGGGTGGTTCCCAATCAGAGGCAGCTGATTGGGCAGCTGATTGTTGTCTCTGATTGGGGACCATACTTAGGCAGCCTGTTTGGCACTGTTTATTGTGGGATCTTGTTCCGTAAGGTTTGTTTTGGTATATTAACCTAGGACTTCACGTATCGTTTGGTTTGTTGTTTTGTTCGTGTGTGTACTTAATAAAAGATGTACGCTTACCACGCTGCGCCTTGGTCCGCTGTTTATAACGATCGTGACAGAAGATCCCACCATAAGAGGACCAAGCAGCGTGTCCAGGAACAGACAGCCTGGACTTGGGAGGAGATCCTGGACGGAAAGGGATCCTGGACTTGGGAGAAGATTCAGGCCGGAATGGATCGCCGTCCCTGGGTGGAGACTGTGGAGGCGCGCTACAGAGAGCAGCAGCGGCAACGCAGAGGGTACCGGCCGAGGAGGAAGCCCGAGAGACAGCCCCAAGAAATGTTTGGGGGGGGGGCTAAAGGGGTGGTTGGCGGAGCCTAGAGTTAGAGCAGCGCCAACTCCCCGTACTCAGGCTAGAAAGCGTGATACTGGGCAGGCTCCGTGTTATGCGGAGCCACGTACTGTGCCGCGAGTGTTCCGGCACAGTCCTGTACGTCCTGTGCTAGCACCACGCACGTGTCGTGCTAAGGTGGGCGTGCAGCCAGGACGGAGTGTGCCGGCTCAACGCTCGTGGCCTCCAGTACCCCTCCTCGGTCCCGTATATCCTGCGCCAGTGCCACGTGCTGTAGCGCCAGTACGAGTGCACAGCCCTGTACGTCCTGTGCTGATGCCTCACACATATCGTGGGGAAGTAGGCATTCAGCCAGGACGGGTTGTGTCAGCTCTCCGCTCCAGACCTCCAGTCCGCCTCCACAGTCCGGCCCGGCCCGTTCCGGCTCCCCGCACCAAGCCTATGGTGCGTGTTCCCAGTCCGGCCCGGCCCGTTCCGGCTCCCCGCACCAAGCCTATGGTGCGTGTTCCCAGTCCAGCCCGGCCTGTTCCTGCTCCCCGCACCAAGCCAGTGGTGCGCGTCGCCAGCCCGGTCCGGCCTGTTCCTGCTCCCCGCACCAAGCCAGTGGTGCGTGTCGCCAGCCCGGTCCGGCCCGTTCCTGCTCCCCGCACCAAGCCAGTGGTGCGCGTCGCCAGCCCGGTCCGGCCTGTTCCTGCTCCCCGCACCAAGCCAGTGGTGCGCGTCGCCAGCCTGGTCCGGCCCGTTCCTGCTCCCCGCACCAAGGCAGTGGTGTGCGTCATCAGCCCGGTCCGGCCCGTTCCTGCTCCCCGCACCAAGCCAGTGGTGTGCGTCGCCAGCCCGGTCCGGCCCGTTCCTGCTCCCCGCACCAAGCCAGTGGTGCGCGTCGCCAGCCCGGTCCGGCCCATTCCTGCACCCCGCACCAAGCCAGTGGTGCGCGTCGTCAGCCCGGTCCGGCCCGTTCCTGCTCCCCGCACCAAGCCAGTGGTGTGCGTCGTCAGCCCGGTCCGGCCCATTCCTGCTCCCCGCACCAAGCCAGTGGTGCGCGTCGTCAGTCCGGCACGGTCCGTGCCTGTTCCACCGGTGCCTGGTCCGGCACCGGTCAGCTGCTCCACACCGGAGCCAGAGCAATCCGCTCCACCGATGTCCAGTCCAGCTCCGGCCAGCAGGGCCAGACCAGACCAGGGGCGCTACGGGGGGGGGAGAGAGAGAGTGGTGGTCACGCCCGGAGCCTGATCCGCCTCCGAGGCGGAATGCCCACCCGGCCCCTACCCTCTTGTGTTTGGTTGGCGCGGTCGCAGTCCGCGCCTTTGGGGGGGGGTACTGTCACGCCCTGGCTCTGGGGACTCTTATATGTTGAGCCAGGGTGTGGATTTTCTATGTGTTATTTTCTATGTGTTGTTCTAGTTCATGTATTTCTATGTTGGCCAGGGTGGTTCCCAATCAGAGGCAGCTGTTTCTTGTTGTCTCTGATTGGGGACCATACTTAGGCAGCCTGTTTGGCACTGTTTATTGTGGGATCTTGTTCCGTAAGGTTTGTTTTGGTGTATTAACCTAGGACTTCACGTATCGTTTGGTTTGTTGTTTTGTTCGTGTGTGTACTTAATAAAAGATGTACGCTTACCACGCTGCACCTTGGTCCGCTGTTTATAACGATCGTGACAGACTATCCATGATATTAAAATTATAGTTTTAATGTTTTTAGGCTATACAGTGTTTGTTTAGATTTACTTTGTTTACAAACATTGGAGTAAATGTGGAGTTTTCCTACATGTGAAACTGCAAATTAGATTTTCACTTTCAAGTGTGGAATTGCAAGTTCACATGTAAAAAATATCATTTGTAATGTCGTATGTGAAAAACTTTCACGTGCAGAAATAATCACACAACATTTTTACAAATAAAAAACTGCAAATTAGATTTTTAGAAGTGATTGTTTTGCAATTCCACATGTGAAAGTTAGATTTTCACGGAGTTTTCTTACATGTGATCCTGCAAAATAGATTTTTTCATGTGAACTTGCAATTCCACATATGAAAGTAAGATTGTTTTTATCATTCTCTCTCTCTCTCTCTTTTTCACACACACACACATGCATCTTAGGGTTATTTTGGGTATAAACCGATAAAAGCATTTCAAAGTCTTTGTTCAATCAGAATGCCTGCCTCGCCCTTGTATCATACATTTCCAAACAGGCCAAATCATAGATTGAGGTCTGGATCGAGGGAGCTGATGTCTTCCTACGTAATACTGCCTCTTATTGGAAACAGTGTGTCTGTGTTTGATGCTGCTCCAGGGTTATGTCATATACTTTACGTTTCAAACAGCTGATGAGCCTACACACTCCATCTCAAACCTGAATTAATGTTGGAATAATGAAGCGGTAGAGTGTTATGTTTCTGTTTTGAGACGTTGTCTAGCGTTCTCTCTCTCTCTCTCTCTCTCTCTCTCTCTCTCTCTCTCACACACACACACACATATGGAGTCTCCAGTTATGGTTGTATGAAAGATTAGGTTCTGTGTCCCCGGGCTAGGCGCCAGAGCAGTTATATCATACAGTAAGCAGACATAGTGATGAGAAGGGCTTTCAGCACACAGTAAAACTATAGAACAAGTCAGAGACGACGGATCAGTCCTATAAAGAGCGGGGAGAGCCTGAGTGGCTCCCACAAACTGTTTGGGAACATGAAACATTGAGTTCCACCTGGAAACAGTTAGCCAGGAGGATTCTACCTGGACTGAAACCTGTAAACGAAGAGACTCCTACAGACTGTTAATGAACATGATATACAGTAGATGAAGGAAGCCACCCTGTAGACTTGGAGAGGTTGCACTCTGTGATCCTGATCATCAGATGGGGATTATTTAGACAGGTCAGGACTTGAACTTCCTTTATCATCATCATATTCACCCAGCAGAGAAATATATACTGTATCCATGACTCCTGTGCATCCATTTGACTGTGTGTAATAAATTGATTTTGGCCATATACAGTGCATTCGGAAAGTATTCAGACCCCTTGACTTTTTCCACATTTTGTTATGTTACAGCCTTATTCTAAAATGCATCAATCTACACACAACACCCCATAATGACAAAGCGAAAACAGGTTTTTCGAAATATTTGCAAATGTATTACAAATTTAAAAAAACTATTCAGACCCTTTGCTATGAGACTCGAAATTGAGCTCAGGTGCATCCTGTTTCCATTGATCATCCTTGAGATGTTTCTACAACTTGATTGGAGTCCACCTGTGATAAATTCAATTGATTGGATATGATTTGGAAAGGCTCACACCTGTCTATATAAGGTCCCACAGTTGAACGTGCATGTCAGAGCAAAAACTAAGCCATGAGGTCGAAGGAATTGTCTGTAGAGTTCAGAGACAGGATTGTGTCGAGGCACAGATCTGGGGAAAGGTAACAAAACATTTCTGCAGCATTGAAGGTTCCCAAGAACACAGTGGCCTCCATCATTCTTAAATGGAAGAAGTTTGGAACCACCAAGACTCTTCCTAGAGTTGGCCGCCTGGCCAAACTGAGCAATCGGGGAAGAAGGGCCTTGGTCAGGGAGGTGACCAAGAACTGATGTTCACTCTGACAGAGCTCCAGAGTTCCTCTGTGGAGATGGGAGAACCTTCCAGAAGGACAACCATCGCTGCAGCACTCCACCAATCAGGCCTTTATGGTAGAGTGACCAGATGGATGCCACTCCTCAGTAAAAGGCACATGACAGCCCGCTTGGAGTTTGCCAAAAGGCACCTAAAGGACTCTCAGACCATGAGAAACAAGATTCTCTGGTCTGATGAAACCAAGATTGAACTCTTCGGCCTGAATGCCAAGCGTCACGTCTGGAGGAAACCTGGCACCATCCCTACGGGGAAGCATGGTGGTGGCAGCACCATGCTCTGTTGATGTTTTTCAGCGGCAGGGAGACTAGTCAGGATCGAGGGAAAGATGAACGGAGCAAAGTACAGAGAGATCCTTGATGAAAACCTGCTCCAGAGCGCTCAGGACCTCAGACTGGGGCAAAGGTTCACCTTCCAACAGGACAACGACCCGAAGCACACAGACAAGACAACACAGGAGTCTCTGAATGTCCTTGTGTGGCCCAGCCAGAGCCCGGACTTCAACACGATCAAACATCTCTGGAGAGACCTGACAATAGCTGTGCAGCGACGCTCTCCATCCAACCTGACAGAGCTTGAGAGAATCTGCAGAGAAGAATGGGAGAAACTCCCCAAATAAAGGTGTGCCAAGCTTGTAGCGTCATACCCAAGAAGACTTGAGGCTGTAATCGCTGCCAAAGGTGCTTCAACAAAGTACTAAGTAAAGGGTCTGAATACTTCTGTAAATGTGATATTTCAGTTGTTTATTTTTTATACATTTGCAACAAAAAAAAAAACTGTTTTTGCTTTGTTATTATGGGGTATTGTGTGTAGATTGATGAGGGGGAAAAAACAATTTAATCAATTTTAGAATAAGGCTGTAATGTAACAAAATGTGGAAAAAGTCAAGGGGTCTGAATACTTTCCGAATGCACTGTAGAAGATAAGAATCTACTGGAATTGCATTATCTGTGCAGACAACAGCAGTCTGTTTTAACAATTGCAGTCTTACTGGCGTTGTTTGTGATCATGTTCAGTTATGTTTTCTTCTTTGTGAGAATAGAAACTGGATTGTTTTCTATGCTGAATCATTATCAACTGCTGGAGATGTATCAACTCACACTCCTTTCCAAGGACTCCAGTGCCTATCTATCTGTTCACAAGGGTTAGATTGGGAGTTTTATATCAATGTTTTAATACTCCACTAAATGCTTTATTGCATTTACTGGGCGTGATGTTGGACATGGAGTGTATTATGCTGTCATCTCAATAACACTTTCATTCTCAACATTATCAAAAGGAAGGATACACAAAGAGATCACAAATGTTTTCTTTCCGCTATGTTTTTTCCTTTGTTTAATTTTATTATACTGGTACATATTTGCTTTGTTTTGTTTCGAATAAATGCAGTCAATAAGAAGACAGAAAAATATCCCTCGCTCTCTCCCTTCCTCATTTTGTTTTCATTTCATTGATCAGTTGAGCCCCTACTCCTCCTCCTTTTGAATATTTACCAACATTAAGTATTTTATCATGCTTTCTTTACTGTCCATTTGTGTGGTGTGTGCATGCGTGCGTACGTGCGTGTGTAGCCGACAAGCCAATGCGGCCGCGGAACGTGAAGCTGACGTCGGTGGACAAGGGCCTGAGGGTGAGCTGGGAACCTCCCAATGAGCTGGACGGCCGCCCAGTGGACCGCTACACCATCGGCTACGGAAAGTCCATGAGGAGACTGCGCTTCATCAAGGTGGACAAGGACAGACGCACCGAGGTACTGGAGGATGTAGGTAAGACATTGAACAAAAAAGAAAGAGAGAGAGAGAGTGGGAGTGGGAGTGGGATAGATGGAGAGAAAGAAAGTGGGAAAGAAGGATAGTGGGAAAGATAAAAAGAGAGAAAGAGAGGGCGAGTAAGAAGGAACGTTAGAGCATGACAGGACTGGTGGTGGCAGAGAGAGAGAAAGAGAGTAAGTGTGAGAAAGTAAGGTAGAGAGACAGAAGGAGAGAAAGGGGGATGGAGGGAGAGAAAACGAGAGAGGGAGAGAGAGGTTTGGCCTAAACTACGGAGTGTGTTTCAGAGCCCGGAGTTCTGCACTTTCTCAAGATGAGTGCCGAGAACGAAGAGGGAATGAGCAAACCTGTGTACAGAGCAGAGACGCCAGGAGGTGAGCTGTGTGTGTGTGTGTGTGTGTGTGTGATGCTTTGTGCAGTATGTGTTCTGCTGTAAACCAGAAGGTGAGAGATGCGTTTCATCACACGTTGTTAATGTGCACTTTGGGCTAACAGTGTTTTTATACAGTCACAACAAACCCCAACTAAAACATGGCAACACCAGACAGTAGTTATTTGAGGTTTTTACTGGGGCATCATTTTCTCTGCTTATTCTTAATCTTGCATTATAAAACCCAACTAAAGGCCTGATGTTTTTCTACACAGGCAGCAGCAGTTGCTGCAGTATGAAAGCAGCCCTTTGTCACATTTCCATTTTCCTCTGAGCTTGGAGCTTGGCATCACAGGGCTATACTAGATCAGCAGCCCAAGCGTGGGGCCAGCCCTTGTTTTCCACATCTAAACCTAGCCTCGGTCCAATTACCCAAACCCATGAGTTGTGGTCACTGACTGTGCATTTGTGTGTGTGGAGGAACTGGGAGGTGTTTGTTTGGAGGGGTGTGTGTGTGTGCATGTGTGTGAGACGATCTGCTCCTTGCAGCATTAGTCATCGTAAATAACACCACGTTGCTTCTGCATCATTCATGTGTTTGGCCAGACCTAGCGCTCTGTTATAGCAACAGGTCCACAATATGAGTTATGGATGGAGAGAGAGAGGGGGGAGTAGAGAGGTAGAGAGCGGAATAGTGGAGAAGGAAAGAGGGAGTGAGAGAAATAAAGAGAGGGAGGAGTGAGGGATGTAGGGAACGATGGGGAGAGAGAGAAAGAGAGAGAAAGAGCGAGAGACAGAGAAGGAGAGAGAGTGGAACAACCTGATTGACATTTTATAACAATAACATCATACTGCTTTCAGTACTAATAGTTGATTTGTTAGGATAAAAATATGAAACTGAAAACCACCTGTGTGTTTTGCAGCGGAGGGTGCAGAGCTGGTGGCCGGGGTCGTGGTAACCAGGTGGAAAGCATGGCCAGCCATAGCAAAATGCTTGTTGAAATTCTCGATTATTGTAGATTTATCGGTGGTGATAGTGTTTCCTAGCCTCAGTGCAGTGGGCAGCTGGGAGGAAGTGCTCTTATTCTCCATGGACTTTACAGTGTCCCAAAACTTTTTGGAGTTAGTGCTACAGGATGCAAATTTCTGTTTGAAAAAGTTAGCCTTTGCTTTCCTAACTGCTTGTGTATATTGGTTCCTAACTTCCCTGAAAAGTTGCATATCGCGGGGGCTATTTGATGCTAATGCAGTACGCCACAGGATGTTTTTGTGCTGGTCAAGGGCAGTCAAGTCTGAGGAGAACCAGGGGCTATATCTGTTCTTAGTTCTGTATTTTTTGTTAGTTTATTTAAGATTGAGAGGAAATTACTTTTAAAGAACAACCAGGCATCCTCTACTGACGGAATGAGATCAATATCCATCCAGGATACCTGGGCCAGGTCAATTAGGAAGGCCTGCTCGCTAAAGTGTTTTAGGGAGCGTTTGACAGTGATGAGGGGTGGTCGTTTGACCGCGGACCCATTACGGACGCAGGCAAAAAGGCTGAGATCCTGGTTGAAGACAGCGGAGGTGTATTTAGAGGGTAAGTTAGTGAGGATGATATCTATGAGGGTACCCATGTTTACGGATTTAGGGTTGTACCTGGTAGGTTCGTTGATAATTTGTGTGAGATTGAGGGCATCTAGTTTGGATTGTAGGATGGCCGGGGTGTTAAGCATATCCCAATTTAGGTCACCAAGCAGTACGAACTCTGAGTGTGAAGTCTGCAGTATTTTATGGATGTTTACTTGTTCAATGTTGACCCTATGGTTTACCTGTGTATGATTACCTGTTCCACAGGTGGTGAATGGGTCAAACTGGACGGCTTCGCAGTGGTGGGCGGAGCACCTGTCAACGCATCCTCTCCAGGTAACAGAGAACGTGGCCCCAGTGTACTCAAACTGAGTCTAGATTTACACCACCAGTCAAAAGTTTTAGAACACCTACTCATTCAAGGGATTTTCTTTAATTGTACTATTTCTACATTGTAGAATAATAATGAAGACATCAAAACTATGAAATAACACATATGGAATAATTTAGTAACCAAAAAAGTGTTAAACAAATCAAAATATATTTTATATTTGAGATTCTTCAAATAGCCACCCTTTGCCTTGATGACAGCTTTGCACACTCTTGGCATTCTCTCAACCAGCTTCACCTGGAATGCTTTTTCCAACAGTCTTGAAGGAGTTCCCACATATGCTGAGCACTTGTTGGCTGCTTTTCCTTCACTCTGAGGTCCGACTCAACCCAAACCATCTCAATTTGGTTGAGGTCGGGGGATTGTGGAGGCCAGGTCATCTGATGCAGCACTCCATCACTCTCCTTCTTGGTAAAATAGCCTTTACACAGCATGGAGGTGTGTTGGGTCATTGTCCTGTTGAAAAACAAATGATAGTCCCACTAAGCCCAAACCAGATGGGATGGCGTATCGCTGCAGCATGCTGTGGTAGCCATGCTGGTTAAGTGTGCCTTGAATTCTAAATAAATCACAGAGAGTGTCACCAGCAAAGCACCCCCACACCATAACACCTCCTCCTCTATGCTTTACGTTGGGAACTACACATGAGGAGATAATCCGTTCACCCACACCGCGTCTCACAAAGACACGGCGGTTGGAACCAAAAATCTCAAATTTCCAGACCAAAGGACACATTTCCACCGGTCTAATGTCCATTGCTCGTGTTTCTTGGCCCAAGCAAGTCTCTTCTTCTTATTGGTGTCCTTTAGTAGTGGTTTCTTTGCAGCAATTCCACCATGAAGGCCTGATTCACATAGTCTCCTCTGAACAGTTGATGTTGAGATGTGTCTGTTACTTTAACTCTGTGAAGCATTTATTTGGGCTGCAATTTCTGAGGCTGGTAACTCTAATGAACTTATCCTCTGCAGCAGTGGTAACTCTGGGTCTTCCATTCCTGTGGCGGTCCTCATGAGAGCCAGTTTCATCATAGCACTTGATGGTTTTTGCGACTGCACTTGAAGAAACTTTCAAAGTTCTTGAAATGTTCCGTATTGACTGACCTTCATGTCTTAAAGTAATGATGGACTGTCGTTTCTCTTTGCTTATTTGAGCAGTTCTTGCCATAATATGGACTTGGTCTTTTACTAAATAGGGCTATCTTCTGTATACTGCCCCTACCTTGTCACAACACAACTGATTGGCTCAAACGCATTAAGAAGGAAAGAAATTCCACAAATTAACTTTTAAGAAGGCACACCTGTTAATTGAAATCAAATCAAATCAAATTGTATTTGTCACATACACGTTTTTAACAGATGTTATTGCGGGTGTAGGGAAATGCTTGTGCTTCTAGCTCCGACAGTGCAGTAATATCTAACAAGTAATATCTAACAATTTCACAACATATACCCAATACACACAAATCTAGTAAGGAATGGAATTTAAGAATATATACATATATGGACAAGCAATGACAGAGCGGCATGGACTAAGATACATTAGAATATTATAGAATAGAATACAGTATATACAGTTGAAGTCACCTAAGCCAAATACATTTAAACTCAGTTGACATACACCTAAGCCAAATATATTTAAACTCAGTTTTTCACAATTCCTGACATTTAATCCTAGTAAAAAGTCCCTGTCTTGGGTCAGTTAGGATCACCACTTTATTTTAAGAATGTGAAATGTCAGAATAATAGTAGAGAGAATGATTTATTTCAGCTTTTATTTCTTTCATCACATTCCCAGTGGGTCAGAAGTTTACATACATTCAATTGGTATTTGGTAGCATTGCCTTTAAATTGTTTAACTTGGGTCAAACGTTTCGGGTAGCCTTCTATAAGCTTCCCACAGTAAGTTGGGTGAATTTTGGCCCATTGCTCCTGACAGAGCTGGTGTAACTGAGTCAGGTTCGTAGGCTTCCTTGCTCGCACATGCTTTTTTGGTTCTGCCCACAAATGTTCTATAGGATTGAGGTCAGGGCTTTGTGATGGCCACTCCAATACCTTGACTTTGTTGTCCTTAAGCCATTTTGCCACAATTTTGGAAGTATGCTTGGGGTCATTGTCCATTTGGAAGACCCGTTTGCGACCAAGCTTTAACTTCCTGAATGATGTCTTGAGATGTTGCTTCAATATAGCCACATAATTTTCCTTCCTTATGATGCCATCTATTTTGTGAAGTGCACCAGTCCCTCCTGCAGCAAAGCACCCCACAGCATGATGCTGCCACCCCCATGCTTTATGGTTGTGATGGTGTTCTTCGGCTTGCAAGCTACCCCCTTTTTCCTCCAAACATAACGATGGTCATTATGGCCAAACAGTTATATTTTTGTTTCATTAGACCAGAGGACATTTCTCCAAAAAGTACGATCTTTGTCCCCATGTGCATATGCAAACCGTAGTCTGGCTTTTTTATGGTGGTTTTGGAGCAGTGGCTTCTTCCTTGCTGAGCGGCCTTTCAGGTTATGTCGATATAGGACACGTTTTACTGTAGATACTTTTGTACCTGTTTCCTCCAGCATCTTCACAAGGTCCTTTGCTGTTGTTCTGGGATTGATTTGCAATTTTCGCACCAAAGTACGTTCATCTCTAGGAGACAGAACGCTTCTCCTTCCTGAGCGGTATGACGGCTGCGTGGTCCCATGGTGTTTATACTTGCGTACTATTGTTTGTACAGATGAACATGGTACCTTCAGGTGTTTGGAAATTGCTCCCAAGGATGAACCAGACTTGTGGAGGTCTACAATTATTTATTTGAGGTCTTGGCTGATTTCTTTTGATTCTCCCATGATGTCAAGCAAAGAGGCACTGAGTTTGAAGGTAGGCCTTGAAATACATCCACAGGTACACCTCCAATTGACTCAAATGATGTCAATTAGCCAATCAGAAGCTTCTACAGCCATGACATCATTTTCTGGAATTGTCCAAGCTGTTTAAAGGCATAGTCAACTTAGTGTATGTAAATTTCTGACCCACTGGAATTGTGATACAGTGAATTATAAGTGAAATAATCTGTTTGTAGACAATTGTTGGAAAAATTACTTGTGTCATGCACAAAGTAGATGTCCTAACCGACTTGCCAAAATGATAGTTTGTTAACAAGAAATGTGTGGAGTGGTTGAAAAACAAGTTTTAATGACTCCAACCTAAGTGTATGTAAACTTCCGACTTCAACTATACACATGAGATGAGTAGTGCAATATATGTAAACATTATTAAAGTGACTAGTGTTCCATTTCTTAAAGTGGCCAGTGATTTCAGTAGGCAGCAGCAGTGTCTAATGTGCTAGTGATGGCTATTTAACAGTCTGATGGCCTTGAGATAGAAGCTGTTTTTCATTCTCTCGGTCCCAGCTTTGAAGCAACCTGTACTGAACTCGACCTCTGGATGATAGCGGGGTGAACAGACAATGGCTCAGGTGGTTGATGTCCTTGATGATCTTTTTGTCCTTGTGACATCGGGTGCTGTAGGTGTCTTGGAGGGCAGTTAGTTTGCCCCCGGAATGCGTTCGGCAGACCGCACCACCCTCTGGAGAGCCCTGCGGTTGCAGGCGGTGCAGTTGCCGTACCAGGCGGTGATACAACCCGACAGGATGCTCTCAATTGTGCATCTGTAAACGTTTGTGAGGGTTTTAGGTGCCAAGACACATTTCTTCAGCCTCCTGAGGTTGAAGATGCTCTGTTGCGCCTTCTTCACCACACTGTCTGCGTGGGTGGACCATTTCAGTTTGTCAGTGATGTGTACGCCAAGGACCTTGAAGCTTTCCAGCTTCTCCACTGCGGTACCGTCGATGTGGATAGGGGGGTTTTCCCTCTACTGTTTCCTGAAGTCCACGATCATCTCCTTTGTTTTGTTGACGTTGAGTGAGAGGTTATTTTCCTGGCACCACACTCCCAGAGCCCTCACCTCCTCCCTGTAGGCTGTCTCGTCATTGTTGGTAATCAAGCCTACTACTGTTGTGTCGTCTGCAAACTTGATGAATGCATTCCAGGTGACTACCTCATGAAGCTGGTTGAGAGAATGCCAAGAGTGTCCAAAGCTGTAATCAAGGCAAAGGGTGGCTAGTTGAAGAATCTCAAATATAAAATATATTTTGATTTGTTTAACACTTGTTTGGTTACTACATAATTCCATATGTGTTATTTAATAGTTGTAATGTCTTCACTATTATTCTTCAATGTAGAAAATAGTAAAAATTAAGAAAAACCCTTGAATGAGTAGGTGTTCTAAAACTTTTGATCGGTAGTGTACACCAAAGTGGATATTGTTCATTCGCTTGTTAGTTTTGGAACTAGAAGTGAAACTATCCTTAGAAGTCCCATTACAAAGGCTAATGTAACATTGCTGTGTCATCGCAGAGGTAAAAATATCTCCCTTCTCTAATGTGATAATTAATCCTCATGTTAGCCAGAGAAACATAGCCCAGTCCCCTCTCTTCTCCCTCTGCTCTGAGTCAATGGGGCGGGTCTATCTAACTGAACCACTGGTATGTCTGGCCTGGCCTGGTCCGTAGCACCTCGTATCCCCAGGCTTCCAGGAAAGACAGAGGCTAATATCTGGCAGTCAGAGGATTGTTGAGTTGATGCTCCAGTGGTCTGCAGGCTGCTGCCCAAGCCAAATGATGCACAGGACCACTTGTCAAAGAGAGAGAGAGCGAAAGATAGGGGGTGGGAGGAGAGAGAGAGAGTGTAAATACAACCCATATTTATGTTTATTTATTTTCCCTTTTGTACTTTAACTATTTGCACATAATTAAACACTGTACATAGCCATAATATTCCTTTTTTATTGTTTATTTCACTTTTGTTTATGATCTATTTCACTTGCTTTGGCAATGAAAAGATATGTTTCCCATGCCAATAAAGCCCTTAAATTGAAATTGAGAGAGATAGAGTACTTTAACTATTTGCACATTGTTACAACACTGTATATATACATAATATGACATTTGAAATGTCTTTATTCTGTTGGAACTTCTGAGTATAATGTTTACTGTTTATTTTTATTGTTTATTTCACTTTTGTTTACTATCTACTTCACTTGCTTTGGCAATGTTAACATACGTTTCCCATGCCAATAAAGCCCTTAAATGTAAAAAATTTAAAATAATAAAGGTATAAAAATAAACATGATTTGAATGAGAGAGAGACATAGAGAGAGAGAGACAGAGAGAGACAGAGAGAGAGATAGTCACTTTTGTTTACTATCTACTTCACTTGCTTTGGCAATGTTAACATACGTTTCCCATGCCAATAAAGCCCTTCAATTGAAATGGAATTGAATTGAGAGAAAGAGAGAGAGAGAGAGAGATATAAAAAGCTTATTCTACTTTCCCCAACGCACAAGTGGTTATCTCAACCTTGCTACCACGAAAAGACTTCCACCCTGCTACCATACAGCAGGTAAATGCAAGTATTTCCTGTGAATGTGCCTCAAAACCAAATGTCTACCTGGCCCACCACTCCACCCTGGACTTGAACAGCCTTTACGACCAGGTCCACCTATACAAGGCAGCAGTGCCCACCTTCGCCCGGACCCTAAAGGATATCGCCCTCAACCACAAAGCCTTCACTATTTCATCCTGGAATATCCAAGGCCTGAGGTCATCTGCCTTTGGCCTAAAGAGCAGGAACCTGGACTTCACCAAAGAAATCGGAAATACAGACATTGTCATCCTACAAGAAACATGGTATAGAGGAGACAGACCCACTGGTTGCCCTCTAGGTTACAGAGAGCTGGTAGTCCCATCCACCAAACTACCAGGTGTGAAACAGGGAAGGGACTCAGGGGGTATGCTAATTTGGTATAGAGCAGACATAACTCACTCTATTCAATTAATCAAAACAGGAACATTTTACATTTGGCTAGAAATTCAAAAGGAAATGATCTCAACAGAGAACAATGTCCTCCTGTGTGCTACGTATATCCCCCCACTAGAATCCCCATACTTTAATGAAGACAGCTTCTCCATCCTGCAGGGGGAAATCAATCATTTCCAGACCCAGGGACATGTACTAGTCTCTGGCAACCTAAATGCCAGAACTGGACAAGAACCTGACACCCTCAGCACAAATGGGGACAAACACCTACCTGGAGGTGACAGCATTCCCTCCCCCATATGCCCCACTAGGCAAACCTACGACAACATAACCAACAAAAACGGGTCACAACTCCTGCAGCTCTGTTGCACGCTGGGTATGTACAGTGAGGGAAAAAAGTATTTGATCCCCTGCTGATTTTGTACGTTTGCCCACTGACAAAGACATGATAAGTCTATAATTTTAATGGTAGGTTTATCTGAACAGTGAGAGACAGAATGACAACAAAGAAATCCAGAAAAACGCATGTCAAAATGTTATAACTTGATTTGCATTTTAATGAGGGAAATACGTATTTGACCCCCTCTCAATCAGAAAGATTTCTGGCTCCCAGGTGTCTTTTATACAGGTAACGTGCTGAGATTAGGAGCACACTCTTAAAGGGAGTTTACTTGGTGGCAAAACCCTTGTTGGCAAACAAAGAGGTCAGACGTTTCTTGTAGTTGGCCACGAGGTTTGCACACATCTCAGGAGGGATTTTGTCCCACTCCTCTTTGCAGATCTTCTCCAAGTCATTAAGGTTTCGAGGCTGACGTTTTGCAACTTGAACCTTCAGCTCCCTCCACAGATTTTCTATGGGATTAAGGTCTGGAGACTGGCTAGGCCACTCCAGGACCTTAATGTGCTTCTTCTTGAGCCACTCCTTTGTTGCCTTGGCCGTGTGTTTTGGGTCATTGTCATGCTGGAATAACCATCCACGACCCATTTTCAATGCCCTGGCTGAGGGAAGGAGGTTCTCACCCAAGATTTGACGGTACATGGCGCCGTCCATTGTCCCTTTGATGCGGTGAAGTTGTCCTGTCCCCTTAGCAGAAAAACACCCCCAAAGCATAATGTTTCCACCTCCATGTTTGACGGTGGGGATGGTGTTCTTGGGGTCATAGGCAGCATTCCTCCTCCTCCAAACACGGCGAGTTGAGTTGATGCCAAAGAGCTCCATTTTGGTCTCATCTGACCACAACACTTTCACCCAGTTCTCCTCTGAATCATTCAGATGTTCATTGGCAAACTTCAGACGGGCCTGTATATGTGCTTTCTTGAGCAGGGGGACCTTGCGGGCGCTGCAGGATTTCAGTCCTTCACGGCGTAGTGTGTTACCAATTGTTTTCTTGGTGACTATGGTCCCAGCTGCCTTGAGATCATTGACAAGATCCTCTCGTGTAGTTCTGGGCTGATTCCTCACCGTTCTCATGATCATTGCAACCTCACGAGGTGAGATCTTGCATGGAGCCCCAGGCCGAGGGAGATTGACAGTTATTTTGTGTTTCTTCCATTTGCGAATAATTGCACCAACTGTTGTCACCTTCTCACCAAGCTGCTTGGTGATGGTCTTGTAGCCCATTCCAGCCTTGTGTAGGTCTACAATATTGTCCCTGACATCCATGGAGAGCTCTTTGGTCTTGGCCATGGTGATTGATTGATTGCTTCTGTGGACAGGTGTCTTTTATACAGGTAACAAGCTGAGATTAGAAGCACTCCGTTTAAGAGTGTGCTCCTAATCTCAGCTCGTTACCTGTATAAAAGACACCTGGGAGCCAGAAATCTTTCTGATTGAGAGGGGGTCAAATACTTATTTCCCTCATTAAAATGCAAATAAATTTATAACATTTTTGACATGCGTTTTTTTTGGATTTTGTTGTTGTTATTCTGTCTCTCACTGTTCAAATAAACCTACCATTAAAATTATAGACTGATCATTTCTTTGTCAGTGGGCAAACGTACAAAATCAGCAGGGGATCAAATACTTTTTTCCCTCTCTGTAGATCTTCTGCACAGATTCTGTCAGACCTGGGCCCTGACAGTAAATCTCAGTAAGACAAAAATAATGGTGTTCCAAAAAAGGTCCAGTTGCCAGGACCACAAATACAAATTCCATCTAGACACCATTGCCCTAGAGCACACAAAAAAACTATACATACCTCGGCCTAAACATCAGCGCCACAGGTAACTTCCACAAAGCTGTGAATGATCTGAGAGACAAGGCAAGAAGGGCCTTCTATGCCATCAAAAGGAACATAAAATTCAACATACCAATTAGGATCTGGCTAAAAAGACTTGAATCAGTTATAGAACATATTGCCCTTTATGGTTGTGAGGTCTGGGGTCCACTCACCAACCAATAATTCACAAAATGGGACAAACACCAAATTGAGACTCTGCATGTAGAATTCTGCAAAAATATCCTCTGTGTACAACGAAAAACACAAAAAAATGCATGCAGAGCAGAATTAGGCCGATACCCGCTAATGATCAAAATCCAGAAAAGAGCCGTTAAATTCTGTAACCACTTCAAAGGAAGCGATTCCCAAACCTTCCATAACAAAGCCATCACCTACAGAGAGATTAACTTGGAGAAGAGTCCCCTAAGTAAGCTGGTCCTGGGGCTCTGTTCACAAACACAAACAGACCCCACAGAGCCCCAGGACAGCAACTCAATTAGACCCAATAAAATCATAAGAAAACAAAAAGATAATTACTTGACACATTGGAAAGAATTTACAAAAAAACAGAGCAAACTAGAATGCTATTTGGCCCTAAGCAGAGAGTACACAGTGGCAGAATACCTGACCACTGTGACTGACCCAAACTTAAGGAAAGCTTTGACTATGTACAGACTCAGTGAGCATAGCCTTGCTATTGAGAAAGGCCGCTGTAGGCAGACCTGGCTCTCAAGAGAAGAGAGGCTATGTGCACACTGCCCACAAAATGAGGTGGAAACTGAGCTGCACTTCCTAACCTCCTGCCAAATGTATGACCATATTAGAGACACATATTTCCCTCAGATTACAGAGATCCACAAAGAATTCAAAAACAAACTCAATTTTGATAAACTCCCTTATCTACTGGGTGAAATACCACAGTGTGCCATCACAGCAGCAAGATTTGTGACCTGTTGCCACAAGAAAAGGGCAACCAGTGAAGAACAAACACCATTGTAAATACAACCCATATTTATGTTTATTTATTTTCCCATTTGTACTTTAACTATTTGCACATCATTACAACACTGTATATATACATAACATGACATTTTAAATGTCTTTATTCTTTTGGAACTTTTGTTACTGTTAATATTTATTGTTTATTTCACTTTTGTTTACTATCTACTTCACTTGCTTTGGCAATGTTAACATACGTTTCCCATGCCAATAAAGCATAAATTGAAAATGAATTGAATTGAGAGAGAGACAGGGAGAGACGGAGAGAGAGAGAGAGAGAGAGAGAGAGAGAGAGAGCGAGAGAGCGAGAGAGAGAGAGAGAGAGAGCGAGAGAGAGAGAGAGAGAGAGAGAGAGAGAGAGCGAGAGAGAGAGAGAGAGAGAGAGAGAGAGAGAGAGAGAGAGAGAGAGAGAGAGAGAGAGAGAGAGAGAGCAGAGAGAGAGAGAGAGAGAGAGAGAGAGAGAGAGAGAGAGAGAGAGAGAGAGCGAGAAAGAGAGAGAGAGAGCGAGAGAGAGAGAGAGAGAGAGAGAGAGAGAGAGAGAGAGAGAGAGAGCGAGAGAGAGAGAGAGAGAGAGAGAGAGAGAGAGAGAGAGAGAGAGAGAGAGAGAGAGAGAGAGAGAGAGAGAGAGAGAGAGAGAGAGAGAGCGAGAGAGAGAAGGCTGGATTAGTTGTGGCAGGAGAGAGATAGAGAGTGGACAGGAGTGGGAAGGTTAGAGGGAGAGAGGAAGAAGGGAGAAGTAAAGAGAGTTGGAGGGAGAGAAAGTACGTCAGCAGATTGTCAAGTAGTGGTGAACCTGTGGTGCCAGTCAGTGCTCTGTAGAGACAGCCAAATAGAGGTCCACTCAGCTGTGCTGGCAGGGCCACAGAGACAGGAAAGGAAGATAGAGCAGGCTGGCTAGGAGACAGAAAGGGAGAGAAAAAGGGAGAGAGAGGAGAAGTCAGCGAACCCTCTCACACACAGACTGCTTCTGTCCTGTCGGGAACTCTTGTCCTATCCTCCTATCCTTCTTTACTCCTATCACCTCTCATTTTCTTCTCATGACTTCTCCTCTTCTCATCTCTCCTTCACTGATCCATCAGGTAATAACTCATCCATATTAATTCCATTAGAGTGTACTGACTAACCCTGTCTGACCCCATCTTATGCCCACATCTACTCTATCGCTCTGTCTGACTGGATTGTATCAACCTCTGCTGGAAAGGCATTAATTCACTCTGAGGGGAAAGAAGACAGAGAGAGCCTTTCATCTGACAATGATTATGAGAGAGAGGGATGAGAGATGAGGGAGGAGAGGAAGGAAAGGGAGGGAAATGTTTTTCATTGTGTTGTCAGTGCTATCACTCGGCATGCCAGCGAAGCAAGGGAGGGGTGGGGAAGTGAAGATGGAATGGCGGAATTGTCTGGATGTCTGTCTGAAACGACTGTCCAGGCTGGAGACAGACATCATGTGATAACACCAGGAAGTGGGAAACAGGAAGTAGCAGCAGATGACATGGGAAGACTGTGTGGTCCGTGGTCCCTGTCTGCGTCCACGTTGTGACATCTCCCATGGTTACAGCGTCTCAGATACTGTAACTTGTTTTGAGCATTAGAGAATAATGCCTTTTGGCAAAGTGGGGCATATGGGGAGTTTCACTGAGTTCCCTATGGCATTTTAAACATTTCAAAGCACAATGATGAGAGAAACTCATAAAGGTTATAGCAGCATGTGAACCTGAGATTCCTTATGGTCTTATCAGGGTCAGGTGAACCATACTGAACTATATTTTTCTCTCTCTTCCAGCTCGCCCATCTCCTACTCCAGATACCCGGCCCAGGCCTGACCCCCCTGTGAGGATCCATGTGAGGACAGGAACAGAAACAGGGGTAGATGAGGCGGTGCGCCCCTCAGACCTGACCTCCCCCAAGGGGCAACGGATCCGGACACCCCCCCAGTCGTCCTCCGGCCCTCGTCAGCCAGAGAGGGCCAAGGCAGGGCCAGCCCTGCTGGACCAGAGGTCCCAACACCAACACCACCACACCCAGCCACAGGCAGATCAGAGAAACAGACACAACCCCAAACTAGGTAAGAGCACCTCTCTCACACCGAGTTTGCATATTGTTGTGTGATGAGGGAAGTAGAAGGTAGGCCCCTAAATTGCAGGTAATCTAATACTCAGCCTGAAGAAGAGTCTAGTAGTCTAAACGCGTTGCAGTTGTGCGTCCTGATGTTATATAAAGCTTAATCTGCTCCTACTTACAGCGTATTTATTCTTTGTAGATATTACCTGCAAATAGTTTACTAAAGTTTTCTTCATCGTACTGGTCACCTACTTGTTTTCTTCCTTGTATATTCTTCTGTGAACAGTACTTTGTGTGTTTAGTGCCCATCCATAGTGTGTCCTAGAGTTTAAACGCTGGCCTATGTCTCTCTGTTTGTAGCCTCTGAGTCCGTCTATGTGGTATCACTGCAGGCACAGAGAGCAACGGGGCGGAGTGCGCCAAGCAACAGGGCCACCCTGACCAAAAAAGCACCCCCAGGTACACCTTATGACCATGTTATGAGACTTTACAACATCCTTAGAAGCCTTTATAACAGCTTCATGAGCCTTTATAACCACTCTTAATTAACTACATCCAGCTGCAAGGAAATCATCTTCAGACAACACTCTAGCTTATAATTATATTATATATTATATTATATAATATTGTATTATTAAGTATTATTACATTATTATATTATTACATTAATACATTATTATATTATTACATTATTATATTATTACATTATTATATTATAACATTATATTATTACATTATTACGTTATTATATTATTACTTGTATTATTCACGACCGTAATCTAGCCTGGGCTAAAGCAAGGAAATCTTGTTCTGATGCTGATTGGCTTATTTTTAGGCAGTTAAGAAACAAGTGTTCTTTTCTTCTCAGGAAGGCCAAGTCTGAATATTTTATGTCTGTTACCACTGATAACCTGAATGACCCTAGAAAGTTTTGGAATGCTATTAAGTCTATGTCTGGTAACAGTAATGTTAATGAATTACCGTCATGTGTTTTGAAGGACTCTGTTGCTATATATGACAAAACTGAAATGCTGAATTGTTTCAATGAGCACTTTGTATCATCTGGTAGGCTGTTTGATTCAGTGTCCTCTGTCTCTGTACAACCCTGTGTGGATGAACCAGTGTCCTCTGTCTCTGTACAACCCTGTGTGGATGAACCAGTGAGAGCTGGTCAAACTTTTAGTTTTCTGCCATTCTCAGTGCAGGTGGTACATAAAGCCCTGAAATCCTTAGATCAAAGAAAGCCTGCAGGTCCTGATCTTTTGGATCCCTGCTTTTTAAATCTGGCAGCTGATTTCATAGCTGAACCACTTACATATCTGTTCAATCTAACCCTGGAATGTAATGAAATTCCAAAGATCTGGAAATCAGCATTTGTCCTACCACTTTTAAAAAGGAGGAGATCCAACTCTTTTAAATAATTATAGGCCAATCTCAAAGCTGTCACCCCTGGTGAAAATACTTGAAACCCTTGTAAGTGAACAGCTAAAATAGTTTTTATTTACTAACTCTATTTTATCAATGTATCAATCGGGCTTCAGGAAGAAGCATAGCACAATTACAGCAGCCATGAAGGTTTTAAATGATATCACTGAAGCCCTTGACAAAAAACAGCACTGTGTCTCACTTTTTATTGATCTCTCTAAGGCTTTTGATACAGTTGATCATGCTATACTAAGGCAGAGATTGTTGAGTGTAGGTCTTTCGGAGCATGCAGTTGCATGGTTTGCTAACTATCTGTCTGATAGAACTCAGTGCACTCAATTTGATGGGCTTATGTCTGTTAAATTGTCTGTCCTGAATGGTGTGCCCCAGGGCTCTGTACTTGGTCCTCTCTTATTCACTATTTATATTAATGATTTAGACAAAAATGTCCAAAATGCACAACTTCATTTTTATGCTGATGATACTGTTATTTACTGTTGTGCCTCATCTCTTACAAAAGCTTTCCAGAACTTGCAAACTGCTTTTTATACTGTTCAACATACCTTGTGTCAATTGAAGCTTATCCTCAATACTGACAAAACTAAACTAATGGTGTTTTCTAATGCAAGAAATAGACCTCTGAACCTTTCACCTGTTACTACCTGTCAGGGCAAGGAGATTGAGGTTGTAACCTCATATAAATATCTTGGAATTCTAATTGATGACGGCCTCTCTTTTTAAATTGCATATTCAACAACTTACAAAAAAATTGAAGCTGAAATTGGGATTTTATTTTAGGAATAAGGCCTGTTTTTCTTTTGAAGCCAGAAGGAGGCTAGTATCAGCTACATTTATGCCTTTACTAGACTATGGGGATATTTTATATATGAATGCTTCCGCTCAGTGTTTGAGATCAATTGACACTCTTTATCATGGTACTTTGAGATTTATTTTAAACTGCAAAACCCTTACGCACCACTGTACTTTGTATACCAGGGTTGGCTGGCCTTCTCTAGTCACTCGTAGGCTCAGTCACTGGTATACTTTTATTTACAAAGCCATTTTGGGTTTACTACCTTTTTATTTGGGCATTTTTATTGTTCAGAAATGTGGTGGGTACTCTCTTCGTTCACTGGACTTTATCCTGCTAACTGTTCCAAATGTCCGAACTGAATTTGGTAAAAGGTATTTTATGTACTCTGCGCCATCGTCTTGGAACACCTTACAAAATAATTTTAAACTGGAAGAACTTGTCCCGATTGGTGTTTTTAAATCTCTGATGAAGGATTTTGAGGCTGATTCCCTGACCTGTCAATGTCTTTAATTTGCTGTTTTTGATATTGTTATACTCTTGTGAATTCATGAATGGTTTTTACTAGATTACTTGTAGTTTTTCATGTTGTCTGTCTGTAATTTTTTGTAATGACTTGGTGCTGCCTATCTTGGCCAGGACGCTCTTGAAAAAGAGATTTTAAATCTCAATGAGCCCTTCCTGGTTAAATAAAGGTTAAATAAAATAAAATAAAAATTACATTATTACATTTATTATATTATTACATTATTATATTATATTATTACATTATTATATTATATTATTACATTATTATATTATTACATTATTATTATTATATTATAGTATATTATTACAACACTCAAACCACATGACACAACACACGTTTTAGAGTTTTACACCATTTCAACACCTCTCCCAATATAGCAATGTAACAACAGACTACATTTCAGTAATGCTCTTAGAAAAAAGGGTTCCAAAGGGGTTATTCGTCTGTCCCCATAGGATAACCCTTTTTGGTTCCATGTAGAACTCTTTTGGGTTCCATGTAGAACCTCTGTGGAAAGGGTTCTACCTGAAACCCAAAAGGCTTCTACCTGGAACCAAAAAAAGGTTATTCAAAGGGTTCTCCTATGGGGACAGATTTTTTCTGAACCTTTTTCTAATAGTGTAGTAACTTAATTTATTTTCAGTTAATTGTGCTTAGACCTGCAGACCTCCAGACCATGTTGTGTGTTGTGTCCCCCCCATGCAGAGCCTGAGGAGCATGAGGCCAAAGACATCAGCGTGAGGGTCATGTCCCCTCAGTCTGTCCTCATCAGCTGGGTGGACCCGTCCATCGAGATAGAGAAGGTACTCCCTGGGGGCTCCAGGTGAGCATGTTTTTACAAAAAATATAGATTTAGAGTTAGATAAACTTGGATTTCTTGGCGGGGACATATACAGGATGTTACCCTCCACAACATAACCTTCATTCCATACAGTACCCTCTGTATGTAAAGAATGATAAGACACGAAAAGAGTACAAAATGAAGCTCCTTATGGGAAATCAGGAGACACTTTTTGCTGACTTTATAAAAATGGGAACATAAGCAACCTTATCTTCCACCCAGACCATCCCCTGGCATGGCACAGTGCTATACTAGCACACTGTTTGGGGCGTTAGCGATGGGTGGAAACTGAGGATACTAGACAACGAGGACTCTGAGTCAGCTTATGTAAATCTCTATAAATCTGGAACAGTATTGGTACAGTGCAACCCCAAACAGTTCCAGCTGGACTTTCACCTAATCAAAGAAATAGCTCAGCAGGAGAAGCTCTCCCTTGAGAAAGATACCCCCACCCCTGGCGGGTCAGACCAAAGCTCTTCATTAAACAACCCCACAGACGAGCAACACCAAGCGGAAAGTCAACTTCCCAGCACAGAGTACTACTCCCTCAGTGAAATGAAGGATAAATTCACCCAGCTGGAGGTAAGGCAGGTGGAGCTGGAACAGCAGGTGATTACACTCCAGTCAGCACAGACACAGACAACAGTCCAGCACAACACTTAACTAGACCTGGAGAGCTGGAGGTGGAAAGAGAGACATATCTGCACTCTGGACTGTGGTGAGACAACATCAACAGGAGAAAGAGCAGGAGCAGGAGAAGAACAGAGCACTAGAAGAAAGGATCAGAGTGCTGGAGGAGAAGGTGAGAACGATGACGGGTGACAGAGAACAACCCATTAGTGAGCTGGCCACCCCCACAAAGAAGCCAGCAGAACAGCCCACCTCAGATCCTGGCCAAAGTCTCAACACCGCAGCAGAACAGTACACCCTAGACCCTGACCATAGCCTCGACATCACAGCCAGACAAACAAATGAAGAACCCCAAGCCCAGGGGATCCCAACCCCTCTGAGCACCCCCCCCCCCCTGTCAGCCACCCTGATAGCCCTTCTGACTACCCCCACCACACCCACTGAGGACATACACAAGCCACAGATTGTACTCCTTATGGACTCAAATGGGAAATACATACAAGAAAATAAACTCTGGTGTCCAAACACCCAGCGCGCCCTAGACCTTCTGTCTATGGACCAACTAGGATCACCCAGCCACATAATAATACACACAGGCACAAACGACCTGAGAACACAGCAGGAAAGAGTGGCCACAGCACTCAAGGGAGTGATAGAAAAAGCTTCTTCTACTTTCCCCAACGCACAAGTGGTTATCTCAACCCTGCTACCACGAAAATACTTCCACCCTGCTACCATACAGCAGGTAAACGCAAGTCTTTCCTGTGACTGTGCCTCAAAACAACATTTCTACCTGGCCCACCACTCCACCCTGGACTTGAACAGCCTTTATGACCAGGTCAACCTATACAAGGCAGCAGTGCCCACCTTCGCCCGGACCCTAAAGGATATCGCCTTCAACCGCACACCCAACACCTCACACAGGAGCAACAGATCAACAGACACCCCGCCCAGACCAGCGAGACACTCTCCCAGACCTGCGGGACCCCCCCCGCCCTGCGGGCCCCCTCAGATCAGACCTATGCCCCTTCTACCCACCCCATGCCCCCCACTCCCGCAAAGAGGGCCTCAACATGAAAGTCACACATATGCCCAGGCCGTGAGCAGGCAAACAGGCCCAACCCCCACTCTTACACTAGCCCAAGCCAATGGCATATACCAGATGCTCAGCAGGCTCTGCTCACAATTACTGGCCAAACCACACGACCAACAACATTAGACACTTTATGGAACACAAAGCCTTCACTATTTCATCCTGGAATATCCAAGGCCTGAGGTCATCTGCCTTTGGTCTAAAGAGCAGGAACCTGGACTTCCCCAAAGAAATCGGAAATAAAGACTGTCATCCTACAAGAAAGATGGTATAGAGGAGACGGACCCACTGGTTGCCCTCTAGGTTACAGAGAGCTGGTAGTCCCATCCACCAAACTACCAGGTGTGAAACAGGGAAGGGACTCAGGGGGTATGCTAATTTGGTTTAGAGCAGACATAACTCACTCTATTAAATTAATCAAAACAGGAACATTTTGCATTTGGCTAGAAATTCAAAAGGAAATGATCTCAACAGAGAAAAATGTCATCCTGTGTGCTACCTATATCCCCCCACTAGAATCCCCATACTTTAATGAAGACAGCTTCTCCATGCTGGAGGGGAAAATCAACCATTTCCAGACCCAGGGACATGTACTAGTCTGTGTCGACCTAAATGCCAGAACTGGACAAGAACCTGACACCCTCAGCACACATGGGGACAAACACCTACCTGGAGGTGACAGCATTCCCTCCCCCATATGCCCCCCTAGGCACAACTACGACAACATAACCAACAAAATCAGGTCACAACTCCTGCAGCTCTGTCGCACGCTGGGTATGTACATAGTCAATGGTAGGCTTCGAGGGGACTCCTATGGTAGGTACACCTATAGCTCATGTCTTGGCAAAAGTACTGTAGACTACTTTATCACTGACCTCATCCCAGAGTCTCTCAGAGCGTTCACAGTCAGCCCACTGACACCACTATCAGACCACAGCAAAATCACAGTCTACTTGAACAGAGCAATACTCAATCTTGAGGAGGCATCAAAGCCAAAATAACTGAATAATATTAAGAAATGCTATAGATGGAAGGTCGAAACCTACCAAAAAACAATTAGGCAACAACAAATTCAATCCCTTTTAGACAACTTCCTGGACAAATGTTCCACTGTAATAGTGAAGGTGTAAACTTGGCAGTAGAAAACCTAAACAGTATATTTGACCTCTCAGCTTCCCTATCAAATCTAAGAATCTCTAACAGAAAACCGAAGAAAAGTAACAACAGTGACAAATGGTTTGATGAAGAATGCAAAAACCTAAGAAAGAAATTGAGAAACCTATCCAACCAAAAACATAGAGACCCAGAAAACCTGAGACTACACCTTCACTATGGTGAATCACTAAAACAATACAGAAATACACTACGGAAAAAGAAGGAACAGCATGTCAGAAAACAGCTCAATGTAATTGAAGAATACATAGACTCTAACCACTTCTGGGAAAATTGGAAAACACTAAACAAACAACAACACGAAGAGCTATATATCCAAAACGGTGATATATGGGTAAACCACTTCTCCAATCGTTTTGGCCCTATAACAAAGTACAAACAACAAACAAATATATGTGATCAAATGCAAATCTTATAATCAACTATTAAAGACTACCAGAACCCACTGGATTCTCCAATTACATTGAATGAACTACAGGACAAAATACAAACCCTCCAACCCAAAAAGGCCTGTGGTGTTGATGGTATCCTCAATGAAATGATAGAATATACAGACCACAAATTCCAATTGGCTACACTTAAACTCTTTAACATCATCCTTAGCTCTGGCATCTTCCCCAATATTTGGAACCAAGGACTGATCACCCCAATCAACAAAAGTGGAGACAAATTTGACCCCAATAACTACCGTGGGATATGCGTCAACAGCAACTTTGGGAAAATCCTCTGCATTATCATTAAAAGCAGACTAGTTCATTTCCTAAGTGAAAACAATGTACTGAGCAAATGTCGAATTGGCTTTTTACCAATTTACCATACGACAGACCACGTATTGACCCTGCACACCCTAATTGACAAACAAACAAACCAAAACAAAGGCAAAGTCTCCTCATGCTTTGTTGATAAAAAAAATGTGGCAAGAGGGTCTACTATACAAATTGATGGAAAGTGGAGTTGGGGGAAAAACATACAACATTATAAAATCCATGTACACAAACAACAAGTGTGCGGTTAAAATTGGCAAAAAAACACAAACATTTCTTTCCACAGGGTCGTGGGGTGAGACAGGGATGCAGTTTAAGCCCCACCCTCTTCAACATATATATCAACGAATTGGCGAGGGCACTAGAACAGTCTGCAGCACCCGGCCTCACCCTACTAGAATCTTATGTCAAATGTCTACTGTTTGCTGATGATCTGGTGCTTCTGTCACCAACCAAGGAGGGCCTACAGCAGCACCTAGATATTCTGCACAGATTCTGTCAGACCTGGGTCCTGACAGTAAATCTCAATAAGACAAAAATAAAAAGGTTGCCAGGACCACAAATACAAATTCCATCTAGACACCATTGCCCTAGAGCACACAAAAAACGATACATACCTCAGCCTAAACATCAGCGCCACAGGTAACTTCCACAAAGCTGTGAACGATCTGAGAGACAAGGCAAGAAGGGCCTTCTATGCCATCAAAAGGAATATAAAATTCGACATACCAATTAGGATCTGGCTAAAAATACTTGAATCAGTTATAGAACCCATTGCCCTTTATGGTTGTGAGGTCTGGGGTCCGTTCACCAACCAAGAATTCACAAAATGGGACAAACACCAAATTGAGACTCTGCATGCAGAATTCTGCAAAAATATCCTCCGTGTACAACGAAAAACACAGAATAATGCATATTGAGCAGAAATAGGCCGATACCCGCTAATTATCAAAATCCAGAAAAGAGCCGTTAAATTCTGTAACCACTTCAAAGGAAGCGATTCCCAAACCTTCCATAACAAAGCCATCACCTACAGAGAGATGAACTTGGAGAAGAGTCCCCTAAGTAAGCTGGTCCTGGGGCTCTGTTCACAAACACAAACAGACCCCACAGAGCCCCAGGACAACAACAACAACAACACAATTAGACCCAACCAAACTATGAGAAAACAAAAAGAGAATTACTTGACACATTGGAAAGAATTTACAAAAAAACAGAGCAAACTAGAATGCTATTTGGCTCTAAACAGAGAGTACACAGTGGCAGAATACCTGACCAAACTTAAGGAAAGCTTTGACTATGTACAGACTCAGTGAGCATAGCCTTGCTATTGAGAAAGAGCGCCGTAGGCAGACCTGGCTCTCAAGAGAAGACAGGCTATGTGCACACTGCCCACAAAATGAGGTGGAAACTGAGCTGCACTTCCTAACCTCCTGCCAAATGTATGACCATATTAGAGACACATATTTCCCTCAGATTACAGAGATCCACAAAGAATTCGAAAACAAACCCAATTTTGATAAACTCCCTTATCTACTCGGTGAAATACCACAGTGTGCCATCACAGCAGCAAGATTTGTGACCTGTTGCCACAAGAAAAGGGCAACCAGTGAAGAACAAACACCATTGTAAATACAACCCATATTTATGTTTATTTATTTTCCCATTTGTACTTTAACTATTTGCACATCATTACAACACTGTATATATACATAATATGACATTTGAAATGTCTTTATTCTTTTGGAACTTCTGAGTGTAATGTTTACTGTTAATATTTATTGTTTATTTCACTTTTGTTTACTATCTACTTCACTTGCTTTGGCAATGTTAACATACGTTTCCCATGCCAATAAAGCCCTTAAATTGAATTGAAATTGAATTGAATTGAATTGAGTGTGTGTGTGTGTGTGTTTGTGTGTCTCTGAGGGAGAGAGAGAGTGAGAGAGACAAAGAGAGAGAGACAAAGAGAGAGAGAGCGAGAGAGAGAGAGAGAGAGAGAGAGAGAGAGAGAGAGAGAGAGAGAGAGAGAGAGAGAGAGAGAGAGAAAGAAAGAGATAAGTAATGTAATCTCTTTTCCCCTCTCCAGACACTACACAGTGAAATACAGGGAGAAGGGTGAGTCTGCTCGATGGGAGTATAAGGAGACCAACCAGAGGAGGCTGCTGATAGATACCTTGTCAGCTGACAGGATGTACGAGTTCTCTGTCCGCATCTCTCACGGAGACAACCACGGCAAGTGGAGCACATCCGTGTTCCAGAGGACCCCAGAATCTGGTAGGTTGTCTTACTGCCTGTCTGAAAATAAAGGATAAACCCAAGTCTTGCATGTAATTTCCCATCTTTTAAAGTGGCAATCTGCATTTCAAACAATAACAAAGCGAACCCTCCGCCACTGTTTTGGTAAAGGGATTAGCGATGGGGCTGCGGAGATGTAACCGTTTTCAAATTCATTGACAGAGCTATGGATGCAAGGACTGACCATCCATTATATCAAAATGATAGTTTTAACCATGTTTTGAGGTTTTACAGTATTTATTTACATTTACTTTGTTTACAAACATTGGAGTAAAACAAAGTTATATTTTGTGTTCTGATGGGGTATGACAGTTGAAATAAGCTCATGAGGCATTCATAAGTTACATTCAAGAATCAATGGGTTTATATAAATAATTTAAAAGTCCAAAAATGGATGTAGCAATCGCAGATTGCCCCTTTAAGAGAGAGGATTGCCTATTCTTGATGAAAGCTGCTGTAGTGTCGAGAAAACGATGCTAATTATGCTGTGAGAACAAGGAGTCCGCTTACACTGTACTTTGATTATAAAGGTTTATTATTTCAAAGGATTTCAGCGTAAGTTTACAGACATCTACAGGCATCTGGAGAACAACGGACCCAAAATAATATGTTGTGCTGTCCTCCTTTGTCTCCACCAAGTATTTATAATATTTAACATGATATGGGTGGTTTCCCCTACAGACCAATCCCATGACTCCACACAACAGACTTCCTCTGTTTTAGGGTGCCCCTATAGAACTGCTCCCCAGATGCTTCCCTAAGCTGAATCAACATCCTCTAAGATACCATTTGCAAATGTTAGCAAAGTCATAAATTGCTTCGACACCACACTGCTATTTTCATTTATTTTAATTTTCAGAGAGTCATACAATGTCATACACACACACACGCACCGTACCGACCCGTTGCACTCACGTCTGTAGCCATGAAGTGCTTTGAAAGGCTGGTCATGGCTCACATCAACACCATTATCTCAGAAACCCTAGACTCACTCCAATTTGCATACTGCCCCAATAGATCCACAGATTATGCAATCTCTATTGCACTCCACACTGCCCTTTCCCACCTGGACAAGAGGAACACCTACGTGAGAATGCTATTTATTGACTACAGCTCAGAGTTCAACACCATAGTACCCTCAAATCTCATCACTAAGCTAAGGACCCTGGGACTAAACACCTCCCTCTGCAACTGGATCCTGGACTTCCTGACGGGCCGCCCCGAGGTGGTATGGGTAGGTAACAACACATCTGCCACGCTGATCCTCAACATGGGTGCCCCTCAGGGGTGCGTGCTCAGTCCCCTCCTGTAATCCCTGTTCACCCATGACTGCATGGCCAGGCACGACTCCATCACCATCATTAAGTTTGCTGACGACACAACAGTGGTAGACCTGATCACCGACAACGATGAGATAGCCTATAGGGAGGAGGTCAGAGACCTGGCCGTGTGGTGCCAGGATAACAACCTCTCCCTCAATGTGATCCAGACAAAGGAGATGATTGTGGACTACAGGAAAAAAAAGAAGGAATGAACATGCCACCATTCTCATCAACGGGGCTGTAGTGGAACAGGTTGAGAGCTTCAAGTTCCTTGGTGTCCACATCACCAACAAACTATCATGGTCCAAACACACCAAGACAGTCATGAAGAGGGCACGACAAAGCCTATTCCCCCTCAAGAGACTGAAAAGATTTGGCATGGGTCCTCAGATCCTCAAAAAGTTCTACAGCTGCACCATCGAGAGCATCCTGACTGGTTGCATCACTGCCTGGTATGGCAACTACTCGGCCTCCGACCGCAAGGCACTACAGAGGGTAGTGCGTATGGCCCAGTACATCACTGGGGCCAAGCTTCCTGCCATCCAGGACCTCTATACCAGGCGGTGTCAGAGGAAGGCACGGCAAGCAGTACCGGAGCGCCAAGTCTAGTTCCAAAAGGCTTCTTAACAGCTTCTACCCCCAAGCCATAAGACTCCTGAACAGCTAATCATGGCTACCCGGACTATTTGCACTGCCCCCCCACCCCACCCCATCCCCCTCTTTTACACTGCTGCTACTCTGTTTATTATTTATGCATAGTCACTTTAACTCTACCCACATATACATATTATACATACATATCAATTACCTCGACTAGCCGGTGCCCCCACACATTGACTCTGTACGGGGACCCCCTGTATATAGCCTCCCTACTGTTATTTTACTTTACTGCTGCTCTTTAGTTATTTTCTTTTATTTTTTACTCAACACTTTTTTTTATTTTCTTTTAAATTGTTGTTTAAGGGCTTCTAAGTAAGCATTTCACTGTAATGTCTACACCTGTTGTATTCGGCGCATGTGGCAATTTTTTATTTTTTTTATTTGAAAGATTTAAGGGTAAATCATAGTTAACCGGTTTTGGTGTTCATTCATATTTAATTCAGATTGTTCCATTCAATCCCTCGTTCATGAAAACCTCTGCCAGTTTGTGGTTTCCATCTCATTGAGTCAGGAAGCAGGTGCAGTTGGAGAGTTTAATAGAACACGAACAATAAATAATACAAAAACAGGAGTAGCGCCGGGACATGGAAACAGAGTCAATAACGCCTGATGGGAAATAACAACAGAGTGCTATATATATTGGGAGTAAACAGGAAGGTGATAGAGTCCAGGTGTGCCTGATGATGTGGCGCAGGTGTGCGAAGCAGGAGGGGAGGAGCAGGAATAGACTTGACAGTAACCCCCCCCCCCCGACGCGCGGCTCAAGCCGCAGGACGATGCCGACCAGGAGGACGGCCCCGAGGGCGAGGAGCGGGTCTGTCCGGACGGCGAAGGTGGAAATCATGGATAATGTTGGGATCTACAATGTTATCCACCGGAACCCAACTCTGCTCCTCTGGACCGTACCCCTCCCAGTCCACCAGGTACTGGAGCCGACCCCCATGACGTCTGGAGTCCACAAGGGATCTGACAGCATAGGCGGGACCTCCCTCGATGTCCAGAGGAGGCGGAGGGGTGTTGTGGGGGACAGCCTCAGCCAGGGGCCCAGGAACCACCAGCCTGAGAAAAGAAACATGAAAAGAAGGTGAGATCCGGTAGTTAGTGGGAAGCTGTAACCTATAAGTCACCTCGTTGAACCTCCGGAGGACCTTGAACGGCCCCACAAACCGGGGGCTCAGCTTCTTGCAGGGCAGGCGGAGTGGGAGGTTCCTGGTGGAGAGCCAGACGCGATCACCAGGATGGAGCACAGGCGCCTCACTGCAGTGGGGATCCGCCTGCTCCTGCTGGAACAGTGCCTCAGCGACCTGGAGAGCAGTAGGGAGACCAGAGAGAGGAATAAACCGGCTTGATTTTGAGAATCTGTCCACAACCACCAGAATGGTGGTGAAACCGTCAGAGGGGGGAGATCGGTGACAAAAATCAATGGACAGATGTGACCAGGGATGCTGAGGCACGGGAAGGGGAAGGAGTCTCCCTGCTGGAGCGTGCCGGGGGTATACTGAACATGAGTGGACATAGTGAGCCACATCCTGCGCCAAGGTGGGCCACCAGTATTTATTGGAGATGGAATGAATGGTGCGAATAATACCTGGGTGTCCAGTGGTGAGGGATGTGTGTGCCCAAGTCAACAGCCTATCCCTTACCTCTTTGGGGACGTAGATGCTCTCAGGAGGGCAGGTAGCGGGCGCGGGTTCCCTCTCCAGAGCCTGGCGGATGTCCACATCTACATCCCAGAACACGGGGCCAACTATACAGGAGGATGGAATATGAGGATGGAGGGCGCTTACCGGACTCTCAACCGGCTTGAACCGGAAATGGAGAGGAGAGCAGGTATGAGGGGATGTTCAGGGAGGAGGCAAGGGCCTGGTCAATAAAATTCCCTGCAGCACCAGAGTCCACTAGAGCAGTAGATACCACAGATGAGGGACAGCCTGCTAGTGAAATGGGTACTAGAAAGGGTTTGGTGGAAAGTGATGATAGTGGAATACTGGTCTGGCCTTCCTGCCGCAGTTGAAGTAAGCACTCGCCTCCATCTCTGCCCTCTGGTGGAAGGTCAAAGACCCCCCTGAACAGAGCCATAAACCCCTCATACGAATCCAGCTCCTCCTCTCCTCTCTCCCAGATGGCCGTAGCCTACTCCAACGCCCGTCCAGTCAGCAGGGAAATAACCGATACTGGCTCGCTAGGTCAACTGGTGGAAGATAATCCTCTGCCCGAGGGAGGTGATGCCCCTTGGGTAACGTCGAGACGCTGCAGAACGCGGAAGACCTCTTCCATAGCCATTCCCAATTGAGCCAGCTGGTTGTGGTGTTGGCGAAGTAGGTTTCCCTGTTCACTGACCATCTGGGAGAAGCCTTGATCAACTGCTGCTTCCATAATATTGAGGCATTATTCTGTAATGTCGACGCTGGGAGTCAGGAAGCAGGTGCAGTTGGAGAGTTTAATAGAACACAACCAATAAATAATACAAAAACAGGAGTAGCGTCGGGACATGGAAACAGAGTCAATAACGCCTGATGGGAAATAACAACAGAGTGCTATATATATGGGGAGTAAACAGGAAGGTGATAGAGTCCAGGTGTGCCTGATGATGGGTAGCCAGGGCCGGTGGTTAGTAAACCGGCAACGTCGAAAGGCGGAGGGGAGGAGCAGGAGTAGATGTGACACATTGCTTTATGTCATAATTCAGCACAGTTAGCGTATATCACTCCCATCCTCCCCTTATTGATCCTGGATACTGGAGTCATACAGTATATTCTGTCATGAGTGTAGCATTCATATTGTGTCATAGCTGCTTCTGACTGAGTGAGTAAGGGTTCAGTGAGATTTCAGCGTTTACAGCCTGGCTGACTGCTACTTGGAGCTCAAGTCTAAATTTCCTTAGAGGATCTCTGGGGTGTGTTCTCTGGAAATGTATAGCGGACTTTACTTGAGTTTTTCCTATTTGAAGCCTATTGGCAGGAACTACAATACTGTTACTGTACAAGTAGCCACCGTCCTTCTTCTCTTCTCCTTGCTTCTGTTTTCTCTCTCTGTACGCATTCCTTCTCCTCCTTTTTCCATCCATTTTTTCCTCTGTGCTCCTCAGCTCCCTCCGGTCCTCCGGAGAACTTTCACGTGAAGGCGCTGCGAGGGAAGGGAACCGCCGTCACGGCAACCTGGGATCCTCCTGAGGAACCCAACGGGAGGATACGTGGTCAGAACATGACACTTCTCCTCTCTGATACTTCAGTAGACTATTTCCCTGTACAGATGTAGGATCTTCATTTGACCAGTTTCGCACAGCTGGAAAATAATCCTGCTGCAACAGGAAATTTGAATTATTGTGTGGATCATAATTAATGTACATTGTTGAAGGGGTTGATACATTTTTTGTTGTGGAAAATCAGGTCTGACAAGTGGAAATTACAAACTTTAGAAGCCTTTTAAAACGTTTAATACACTACAACTTGGCATTTCCTGCTGTGCAGGACATTTCCTGCAACAACAGGGTGTTCAAATTATGATCCTACATCTGTATCTCTCGTCAAATATGTGTTCACAAATAAACAAACAGTCGACTAATTGACCAATATGAATTAATCAGTTATTCAATTGATCAATCAAAGCCCCTCCTAAATACTTAATAAATCCACCAATACTAAACCACATTATAAATAAATGTATTGATTCAATTTTAATAAACACGTACATTGTTGGTGCTATGTAATGATCCTGGTCCTCCTCCCCTCAGAGTACATAATGTCATATGCTCCTGCCATGAAACCCTTTGGGATGAAGTCAGTGACATACCGCGGCAGCACCACCTCAGCCATCGTAGACGGCCTCCAGCCTGGGGACCGCTACATCTTCAAGATCAGGGCCACCAACAGGAGGGGCCAGGGCCCTCAAACCAAAGCCTTCAGCGTGGCCATGCCTCGTGGCACCGGTAAGCACATCTACTGTGTGTGTGTGTGTGTGTGTGTGTGTGTTTGTGCACGCGTGTGTGTTGATAGTTGCATTTCTAATGTCCTAATGGTTTGTACACTTAACTAATACTCCATCTTACTTGCCAGCCAACAGCGCTGCCTCCCCGCCAACTCATCACTCCAAGAGCCAAGGTGGCCGTAGAACCAGCCACACACCCTCTCGGACCACCAAACATGACGATGACACCGACCTCCAATTAGATGCCATGACCGAACAGCTGACCACACCCACGCAGACCACATCCGCCCCGCCCGCCACCAGACGGACACGCCCACTCACCCAGACACGCTCCTTTCACAGCATCTTCTCAGATGTGAGGGGCACAGTCAGGAAGGGGGCTACCGATCAGCGACTAGGAGGCAGTACCTCTTCAGCCAGAGACAAGGGGAGAGAGTCAGAAACAAAGGATGAACAGGAGGAGGAATACAAAACAACAGAACCCACTCCAGAAGAACAGAAGGAGGAGAGGCTCACTAACGAGGCTCTGGAGGAGAAGAAAGAAGCAGTGACTCAGAAAAATGTTGTTCCTTCTAAACCTGAGGAGGAGGACAGGAGCTATGGTAGAGGGAGAGGGAAGGATCCGTCTGTAGATGAGACCTCCAGCCCCAGCCTCAAAACAGAGGTTCCCTCTTCAGAGGGCTCCTCATCATCGTCCAAACCCTCCTACCCTCTCCGCAAAGCTCTCTCCAGCAGACGCATCAACTCTGGTCGACGGCCATTCTCCCGGACATCAGGCTCAGGGTCAGTGTCCCAGCCGAAGACACAGGATGCAGAAATCGACAGCGCCTCCTCCTCCTCCTCTTCGTCCTCCAGCCAGGAGTCTGCAGCCATCAGGAAAGACGACACGGTCACCAACTACGCCAAGGGTAAAAACACCTATGACCAGCCCAGTGTCACAGACACCAAACCCTCCACCTCCACCTCCACCCCAGAGCAGGCCGTCTCAGAGCCTGAGACCGAGGCACCTTCTGTGGGTAGGGTTCCTGCTCTGCCGGGCCGTGGATATGGTTATGGCAGGAGAAAACCCGGGATCCTGTCTCGAGGGAATCCAAATGGCCGAGTTCTGACTGGACTCCCCAAACCTGGGTCAGCCTCGACATCGACCGGAGGCAAGATTCCTGAAACGTCACACACTCACGGCTCACACACTTCTAACGCGCAGGACTCAACACACCACCAGGAGAACAATGACCACAACGACTACAAAAACACAGAGACAGAGGCCACAAAAGAAGAAGAACCCACTTCCAATTCCCAGACCATATCAACTACTCATCCCTCAGAGGAGGACGGGAGAGAGGACAGGAGAGAGGAGGGAGGGAGAGAGGACAGGAGAGAGGAGGAAGGGAGGGGAGACAGGAGAGAGGAGAGAGGGAGAGAGGACAGGAGAGAGGAGGGAGGGAGAGAGGACAGGAGAGAGGAGGGAGGGAGGGGAGACAGGAGAGAGGAGGGAGGGAGGGGAGACAGGAGAGAGGAGGGAGGGAGGGGAGACAGGAGAGAGGAGGGTGGGAGGGGAGACAGGAGAGAGGAGGGAGGGAGGGGGGAGAACAACTACAACACCCCAGCTCCCCCTCCCTCCGGGAAGCCCGCACCTCCTCCCTCCAGGATTAACCCCTTTGTGAACCGGCACCAGAGCAGATTTGGAACAGGGATGGGGAGCAGTAGTAGGGCCTCCTCCCCCCGGGCGGACGGGAGGGTTCCCTGGAGCAGAACTGCCTCCTCGTCCTCCATTGGGGCAGGGAGACCTCTCCTCAGAGGAACCGCCTCCAGGACAGCTGCCTTGGGGGCAGCAGGAGCCACGGGGGCAGCAGGAGCCTCAGGGGAATCGAGGACCTCAACAGTGCAGGAGACCAGTGAGGACGCTAAAACCTCCTCCACCCTCTACCCGTTAAAGAACGGGGTGGGTGTGGGGTCACCTAAACCCTCTCTGCCCAACAGGAATGCAGTTCTAGGTGGATCTAGGAATCCCATCACCTCCTCTTCTTCCTCTTCCTCCTCCAACCCCTCCTCTAGTGGTCGTAGAGACTCCAGTGAGCCAGTCCACAGAGGAAGCAGCACCAGGGAGGACAGCAGTAATGGCCATGAGGAGGACTATCTCTACGAGGGGAGTAAGGAGATCTATGAGAGGAATGAGAAAGTCACAGACCCAAACCCTGCCCCCAAAACTACTACCACCATTACCACCACTACCACCACTACCTCAGCCCCCAGTACCCCCCGCAGGGTGTCCCAGAGTGGGGATAACGAGAGTGTGGACCCCATGCCTGGTAGAACCAGACCCGGTTTAAACCCCGGATCTACGTTACCCCGCCGTCCCATTATAGGTCCCAACGGGAGGGTGAGATCCCCCCTGCTCACAAACAGGCAGACGGCTTCTAGGTTCCCCTTTAGAGCACAACCAGCACAGAGCACACAGTTAGGTTCCTCTAACCCAGACACATCCTCTTCCTCTTCTTCCTCTTCCTCCTCTAGTCTGTCGCAGCCAGACCGCAGGGTTAACGGGGGCGCTAGTGTTAGCACTGGAGGCTCCTCCCCTTCCCTCTCTCTCCCCTCCCTCAGACAGACCTCCTCTAGCGAGGGTTCCCATGGTGACAGCCAGGGGTTTCAGGGCTCCTCCTCCTCCTCCTCATCCAGAGACTCTTTGGGGGGGCAGGGGACAAGGATGCGCTACCCCAGTCGGTCAGACCCCCTCCTCAGGGGTAAAACCCCCAGCGGAGGCCTCAAGCCTGGCTACGGTAATGGTAACGGAAACGGCAAAAATGGCCGCCCCAATCTCACAGTGACCAGTGACAAAGCGTCCAGCACACCCAATGACAACACCAAACCTAATGGACGAAGGTACATCACTGGGCCTGATGGAGCCAAATGGGTATGTGTGTCTGTGTCTCGATTCCAAAGTTACAAGGGGATTGAAAGGAGACATTTTTATTGTTGACCTTTCACCTGCAATGTTAACCATTATGCAGACTGTCCTTAATGTAATGTTTCCCTATGACAGTATGAGTCTTGTCTCCAACCCTGTGGTGTGTATGTGTTGTATTCTTCAGGTGGTGGACTTGGATAAGGGGGTCCTGATGAACGAGAATGGCATGGTTCTCCAAGACTCTCAGGGCCGACCCAGGAGGGTGGTGCTGGGAGAGGACGGACGTACCATCTTTGGTGAGATACTGTATACTGATACCTTCTCTTATTGAACACTTTTTCTATGAGTATTTGTTACGAACCCCGTGGCTCTACACATCTAGGGTGGATGGACATGAGACCCGTAACATAAATTCATGTAAATTATAAGTGTGGCATGGAATAGTGAGAACAAATAAGACACAACTACCATGAACTACCGTCAAACACAAAGTGTTTATTTATGAACACACGGTAAGGGTTTGGGAAAAAGGGCTGAGCAGGACCCAAGAAATGAAACAATAGTGTAAAACCCCCCTAAACTGATCTAGCCTGCCTGAAGAACCGCTAGGCTACTGCTACCATACAAAAATACAGTGGGTGGTCCGCTCAGGTCTAACTGGTGTTTATAGACAGATTTCTTCCCTACGGGTAATGTACGCCCAAGGGCAACTAGCTTAAACCCCCCTTTTCCCAAAAACACACAAAACTACTAAACAGGGTACTCAGCAATTAAATAAGTACACCGGATACAACAGTATCCACACTCAGGTAAAGAAATATATTCTAATAATGTTACCAATAGGGTAACCAACAACTTAGTGCGTACACAACACACAGGACACCACCGTGTCCATACTCACATATGGCAAAAAGTCTCTCTCTTGCAACAAACACAAGTCTGGTTTTTATAAAATGGGATGTGTGATTGAACAAACAAGTAACAGGTGGTGCAATTCACAGGAATGTTCACTGATTGGTCCAATCAGCAGACACCTCAACGACCACCAATCAGGAACATACAGGACACCTGTGATTAGGGCAGAAAGAGTAGAAACACACAAAAACACAGGATACCTGTATCCGTAACACTCCCACCCTTAAAAGAGCAAACCAAAATGGTTTGCGACACATGTACTATCACAACACCCAAATTCACAAATCATCCTATCGGGATAACAAAAAAAAAACCTAGATCATTACACACGAGACAAAGCATCTGCCAACACATTATCTAACCCCTTTTTGTGGCGGATCTCCAAATTATAATTTTGCACGACAAGTGCCCAACGCATAAGGCGTTGGTTCTGGTTTACATCCGGTGGAGAAAAACTAAGGGGGTTATGGTCAGTATACACTACCACTGGTAATGCACTGGAACCAACATAAACTTCAAAGTACTGCAGAGCTAACAACAAAGCTAGAGCTTCTTGTTCAATGGTGGAATAGTTTGTCTGACATTTGTTAAATTTCCGTGAAAAATAACAGACAGGATGGTCCACTCCACTCTGGTCTTGCTGCAGTAGAACAGCACCAGCACCTCTGGCACTTGCATCTACCTCCAGTTTAAACGGCCGCTCAAAATCTGGCGCAGCAAGAACAGGAGTACTACACAAGAGTGCTTTAGCAGTGTTGAAAGCAGTACAACAATCTTCAGACCATACAAATTTTCTCGCCGGACTGAGCAAATCCGTTAATGGAGCAACTACCGCAGAGAAATTTTTACAGAAACTACGGTAGTAGCCAACCATCCCTAAAAAACGGCGTAGCTCTCTTCTGGTGGTAGGTGCGGGAAATGCGTTTATAGCTGAGACCTTGGCATCTACAGGGCGCACCTGACCATGGCCGAGCCTGTTTACCAAGATACGTAACAGTGGCCTTCCCAAACTCGCACTTTGCTAAGTTCAGGGTTAGAGAAGCGGTTGCTAGACGTTCACACACTACCCTTAGAGTGTTAACATGATCAGACCACTCAGTTGAATAAATGACCAGATCATCAAGGTAAGCACTACAATTAGGAACTCCAGCCAATACTGTGTTAACCAGGCGTTGGAAAGTGGCTGGTGCGTTCCGCATCCCAAATGCCATGACAGCATATTGTAGGAAGTGATCTGGGGTCACAAATGCAGAGATGTCGGAGGCACGTGGGGTTAACGGCACCTGCCAGTAACCTTTTAGAAGATCTAATTTGGTTACATAGGTAGCAGCACCAACAGTATCAATACAGTCATCCAGTCTGGGTAACGGGAACGAGTCGGGCACTGTGACAGCATTGACTTTCCGATAGTCCGTACATAATCTGGATGTCCCATCAGGTTTAGGAACCAGAATGCACGGAGAACTCCAAGGACTTGAACTTGGCATAGCCAGGTTATTCTCCAGCAAATAACCGACCTCACCCCTCATTATCTTTCTCTTAGCGACGTTGACACGATACGGATGTTGCTTGATAGGTGCAGCGTTTCCAACATTAATGTCATGTTCTAACACATTTGTACATGTAGGAACATCATTAAAAAGACATGGAAAGCTGTGTAATAGTCTCACAATATCATCTGACTGTCTGTCCGTTAAATGAATCAGGCTTGACGGGAGAGACAGCAGCATCTCTGAATTGGGCAATCTAGCACACTGCTGCTGAGTATTGCGCAACTCCAAACCATCTCCGTCCACATCATTAACATGACCTCCCACTACAGCCGTAGCAGCAACAGAGACAGCCAACTCGGCCAGTTTCTCTGGACTGTCTACCTGAGTGACGGGTCTGGTGTGGTATGTCTTCAACATGTTAACGTGGCACACACGAGATTGGCGTTTTATCAGGAGTCTGTATCACATAGTCAGTTTCAGTTAGTTTCTTTTCAATGACATAAGGACCAGAGAAACGTGCTGACAATGACGCTCCTGGCACAGGCAACAACACAAGAACTCGGTCACCTGGCTGCAGTGAACGAGAAACAGCCTGTGTGTCATAGTGTCGTTTCATCCGTTTCTGTGAGGAAGACAGCGCTTCCTTTGCTAGAGCACAGGCAGCATGTAGGCGCTCACGAAAGCGACTAACGTAGTCCAACACATTTTCTTTCACACACAACTCTTGTGACAAAAACTGATCCTTAAGGACTTTCATAGGTCCTCTCATGGTGTGTCCAAACACCAGTTCAGCTGGGCTGAACCCTAGGGATTCCTGTACTGTCTCACGGACAGCAAACAACACTAGAGGAACTCCCTCATCCCAATCTTTCTCAGATTCCAAACAATATTTACGGAGCATAGACTTCAGGGTCTGATGCCAACGTTCAAGCGCACCCTGAGACTCTGGGTGATATGCGCTTGACACACGGTGTGTAACTGACAAGGATTTTAACACTTGTTTGAAAAGTTTAGAAAGGAAATTCGTACCCTGATCAGTTTGTATCACCTTAGGTAATCCAAAAGTTGAGAAGAATTTGATCAACGCTTTACTCACCACCGAGCAGTAATCCTTCGCAGAGGAATGGCCTCTGGGTACCTGGTGGCCACACACATAATTGTCAACATAAACTGGTTACCAGATTTTGTTTTTGGTAATGGTCCAACACAATCAACCATCACATGTTCGAATGGTTCACCTATGGCCGGTATGGGACAAAGAGGCGCGGGGGAAATAACCTGGTTCGGTTTCCCAACTACTTGACAGGTGTGGCAAGTCCGACAGAACTGAGCCACATCTTGTTTTAAACCAGGCCAAAAGAAATGTCGCAAAACACGATCATAAGTCTTGGTGACTCCCAGATGTCCGGACCACTGGTGATCATGAGCGAGGGATAAAACATTTTGTCGAAAGGCTGTAGGAATCACTATTTGGTAAACAGCATTCCAATCTCCGCCAGCGTCAACATGGGATGTCCATTTACGCATGAGGAGATTACCATCAATGAAGTATGCCATGTTTTTCTTCTTTAGCTCGTCCTCTGAGACAACACTAGAAAAACATTTAGCCAGACTAATGTCAACCTGTTGGTTAGCGATCAGCTGCTCACGAGTAACTGGTAACTGTATTGCTTCAGCAACAAGTTCCACATCCTTCTTCCTTTCTCTGGGCTGTTGGTCAGACTGCACCAGCTTACCAGAGGTAGCACCCGAACTATCCTCTGGGTCACACTCTCTGAATAGAATCGTGTCTGACAAATCTACCACTTCACCCACTTGTCGTGCTTGAGCACGTGTGACAGCACAAGCGGGGAACACATCTGGATAACCCTGTGCCAGCTCCTCGGAGAGAGACTGGTCACTTTTATCCAATACCTCCAATATGGGTATTACCTTTCCTCCGGCAATATCGTTGCCCATTATAAATGTCACACCTTTTACTGGCAACATAGGACGTACGCCCACTCTGAACAATCCACTGACTAACTCAGAGTGTACGTTCACAAAGTGCAATGGCACTGGGACGAAACCCATTTCAATTCCTTGTACTAACACACTGGAACCACAATATGTATTACTGGACAAGGGCAACACATCAGCGAGTATGAACGACTGCGCCGCACCAGTATCTCTGAGGATTCTAACTGGACGCTGAGACGCTTCGTCATCTGATATAGAAACAAACCCCTCAAAAATGAACGGTTCATAACTGTGATCTGGGACAGGGACTTTCAAACCACATTCACTATGAGGCTTCTGTCTTGATTCCGGCCTTACAACCGCATTTAATCAGCCCAACACCCGTTGGCGGTCTGGCGTGCTGAGGCATCCCCGGTTTGCGTTTTAGCAGAAAGCAATCATTAACTATATGTCCCACCTTATGACAATAGAAACAGTGACGCACATCTTTTGGGCGTGCTGGATGTACTGCTGGTCGACTAGGACTAAAAGTTAGCAACTCTGCAGCCCTGCTCTCCGTACGAGCCGAAAAACACGCTCTTATGCGTCAACACAAACTCGTCTGCCAATACAGACGCTTCCGACAGTGAGGATACTTTCTGTTCGTTCAGATAAACTACAATGCGTTCCGGTAAACAATTTTTAAACTCTTCTAACAAGATTAACTCCCGTAGAGAGTTAAAATCAGTTACCTTACTAGCACTGTGCCATTTGTCAAACAGATTTCCTTTGTCTCTAGCAAACTCCACATAAGTCTGAGTAGGATACTTTTTATGAGACCTAAATCTCTGTCGATATGCCTCAGGAACAAGCTCATAGGCACGAAGAACAGTAGCTTTGACCACTTCATAATTCAAACTGTCTTCAAGAGGTAGCGCTGCCAGAACCTCTTGGGCTTTACCTGTTAGTTTACACTGAAGTAATAGGCACCATACCTCTTCGGGCCATTTCAATGCTACCGCTATACGTTCAAACACACTGAAATAGGAATCAACCTCTGACTCCCTGAACACAGGTACCAAGGTGATCTGCCTACTAATATCAAATGTAGCAGACGACACCGCTGGTGAGGCTGGCTCACTAGCAGGCATAGTATGAGCAGAGACTAACCTCGCTGTTTCTGCCTCTAGTTCCATTTTACGCATCTCCAGTTCCATCTTACGCGTCTCCAGTTCTTGATCAAGCCTACGCGTCTCCAGTTCCATCTTACGCGTCTCCTGTTCTGCCTCTAGCTTACGCGTCTCCTGTTCTGCCTCTAGTTCCATTTTACGCATCTCCAGCTTGTCTTGCCTGATGTGTGCCCGCTCTTCCGCCTCCATTTGGAGCCGCGTCGAGCGGACATCGATCCTGGCATCACTGTCAGTCAGTGGGGAGAGTGGGTCATAACGGGGCAATGTGGCTGGAGCCTTAGCCTCGTCCTCAGACACTGATGGGCTTTCAGAAACAGCAACCACATCCCCTACAGGAGCAGCAGACTCAGGCGGCGGTAACACAAGCACTCGCTCGCTCAACAATATCGCTAGCACTACTTCCCTAACTTCTGCTTTCACTATACCCCTCGGTATGGGTACAGAAAAGTGGTCAGCCAAAGCCTGTAGATCCACTCTACGACAATTCTCAAAAACCTCCCACGTAGGGTTTTCCAAAAATGCCTCCAACTCAAAAGTAGCCATCCTACTAGCAACACGAGCCGTCGACTACTGAACACACACAAAAAAACAGGTAGTTACAGCTGCCAAGCTCAACACTGAACCAGACACTGACTAATTTACATGAGTAGCATGGGATAGATAGGATCCCAGACGAGCCCCCACTTTATGTTACGAACCCCGTGGCTCTACACATCTAGGGTGGATGGACATGAGACCCGTAACATAAATTCATGTAAATTATAAGTGTGGCATGGAATAGTGAGAACAAATAAGACACAACTACCATGAACTACCGTCAAACACAAAGTGTTTATTTATGAACACACGGTAAGGGTTTGGGAAAAAGGGCTGAGCAGGACCCAAGAAATGAAACAATAGTGTAAAACCCCCTAAACTGATCTAGCCTGCCTGAAGAACCGCTAGGCTACTGCTACCATACAAAAATACAGTGGGTGGTCCGCTCAGGTCTAACTGGTGTTTATAGACAGATTTCTTCCTACGGGTAATGTACGCCCAAGGGCAACTAGCTTAAACCCCCCTTTTCCCAAAAAAACACACAAAACTACTAAACAGGGTACTCAGCAATTAAATAAGTACACCGGATACAACAGTATCCACACTCAGGTAAAGAAATATATTCTAATAATGTTACCAATAGGGTAACCAACAACTTAGTGCGTACACAACACACAGGACACCACCGTGTCCATACTCACATATGGCAAAAAGTCTCTCTCTTGCAACAAACACAAGTCTGGTTTTTATAAAATGGGATGTGTGATTGAACAAACAAGTAACAGGTGGTGCAATTCACAGGAATGTTCACTGATTGGTCCAATCAGCAGACACCTCAACGACCACCAATCAGGAACATACAGGACACCTGTGATTAGGGCAGAAAGAGTAGAAACACACAAAAACACAGGATACCTGTATCCGTAACAGTATTACAGGTCTACTTTCCTAAGAGCTTTGTAATGTGTTTGCATGTCAAGACTTCTCATCTCCCTTATTTATTACTGAGAAAGGGATATATCACACTTACAGCACAAAATCAAACTGTTTTGTTTCTAAAATGGTTTTCACACAGATAGATAATTGATTGTTTGTCCTCCCCTACTAGACCACCAGGGCAGCCCATTGGTGAACCAGGAGGGTCAGGCTCTGTTCGGTCACGGTCGAGAGAGCCAACCAGTGGTCAACCCCAAAGACAAGTTCCTGACCGTGGGTGGCAAACCCGTCATTGGCCTGGACCGGCCTAAACCCAGGACCACAACCACAAACAGACCTCCTACTACGACAACACCTGAACCAACCACGCTCCCAACCACCACTGAAATGACCACAGAGGAGACCACGACCATGCCAGTGTTCCCAACTTGTCCTCCAGGAACGTTTTTGATCAGGGATGAGGATGGATTCCCAATGCTGGATGCTGATGGCGTCCTGGACTGTTATCCTGAAGGTGAGTCTGACTAACGCTGACTAAAGCTTCTGTATGTACTGTCAGATTACTAGTAGTATCATAATAATAGTAGTAGTAGTAGTAGTAGTAGTAGTAGTAGTAGTAGTAGTAGTAGTAGTAGTAGTAGTAGAAATAGTAGTAGTAGTAGTAGTAGTAGTAGTAGTAGTAGTAGTAGTAGTATCAATCAATCAATCAATCAAACAAATGTATTTATAAAGCCGTTTTTACATCAGCAGATGTCACAAAGTGCTATACAGAAACCCAGCCTAAAACCCCAAACAGCAAGCAATGCAGATGTAGAAGCACGGTGGCTAGGAAAAACTCCCTAGAAAGGCAGAAACCTAGGAAGAAACGTCAAGTAGTAGTAGAAATAGAAGTAGTAGTAGTAGTAGTAGTAGTAGTAGTAGTAGTAGTAGTAGTAGTAGTAGTAGTAGTAGAAGAAGAAGAACAGTATAAAATTAATCTACCTAGCTTAGTTGAAGTCTGGATAAGAGCGTCTGCCAAATGACCAAATATGTAATGCCCTCTCACTTTATAATACCCTAACAATATTCCACAGTATCTGATAGGGCCAGTTTCCCGGACCCGGATTAAAACTATTTCTGGGCTAAAAAGCACTTTCAATGGAGATTGAGTGGAGAAACTGGCCCATGGTGTCTATAACACCCTATGCAGGCTAAAAGCAGTGGGTCAGAATGGATTTTGACATCAGTTAGTCTGTGAGCTGTTATTGTTTACCTTCTCCATAACATGCTGACTATAAGTACGTCCTGTCTGTGGCCAGAGAGCCCTATAAGATGTGGCCAGGCACAATCGAGAGATTTGTGTCTTCAGAGACCACTGGAACCATATCAGGGCCTGGGTTCAAATACTATTTGAAATCATTCAAATACTTTGATCATTTGCCTTAGCCTGCCTGGAGTTGGCAGGCTAAGATGGGCAGGGTTAGCAGTTTTGGTTCTATTTTATTGGTGCCATTAAGCCAGAAAAGCTCAGACAAGCACCGCTAACCAATGCTGGCACTAAGACCGCATTCAACGAGCTGTATAAGGCCATAAGCAAACAAGAAAATGCTCATCTAGAGGCGGCGCTCCTAGTGGCCGGGGACTTTAATGCAGGGAAACTTACATCCGTTTTACCTCATTTCTACCAGCATGTTACATGCTACTTCACACACAGCTCTCCCTTGCCCTCCATTTGGCAAATCTGACCATAACTCTATCCTCCTGATTCCTGCTCACAAGCAAAAACTAAAGCAGGAAGTACCTGTGACTCGCGCAATACGGAAGTGGTCAGATGACGCAGATGCTAAGCTACAGGACTGTTTTGCTAGCACAGACTGGAATATGTTTTGGGATTTTTCCGATGGCATTGAGGAGTACACCACATCAGTCACTGGCTTCCTCAATAAGTGCATCGATGACGTCGTCCCCACAGTGACCGCATGTACATACCCCAACCAGAAGCCATGGATTACAGGCAACATCAGCACTGAGCTAAAGGGTAGAGCTGCCGCTTTCAAGGAGCGGGACTCTAACTCGGACGCTTATAAGAAATCCCGCTTTGCCCTCCGACGAACCATCAAACAGGCAAAGCGTCAATAAAGGACTAAGATTGAATCCTACTACATCGGCTCCGACACTTGTCGGATGTGGCAGGACTTGCAAACTATTACAGACTACAAAAGGAAGCACAGCCGCGAGCTGCCCAGTGACAGGAGCCTACCAGATGAGCTAAATGACTTCTATGCGCGCTTCGAGGCAAGCAACACTGAAGCATGCATGAGAGCACCAGCTGTTCCGGACGACCGTGTGATCACGCGCTCTGTAGCCGATGTGAGTAAGACCTTTAAACAGGTCAACATTCACAAGGCTGCAGGGCCAGACGGATTACCAGGACGTGTACTCCGAGCATGCGCTGACCAACTGGCATGTGTCTTCACTGTCATTTTCAACCTGTCCCTGACCGAGTCTGTAATACCAACATGTTTCAAGAAGACCACCATAGTCTCACGTCTGTAGCCATGAAGTGCTTTGAAAGGCTGGTCATGGTTCACATCAACACCATTATCCCAGAAACGCTAGACGCACTCCAATTTGCATACCGCTCGAACAGATCCACAGATGACGCAATCTCTATTCCACTCCACACTGCCCTTTCCCACCTGGACAAAAGGAACACCTACGTGAGAATGCTATTCAATGACTACAGCTCAGCGTTCAACACCATAGTACCGGTACTCCCTATATATAGCCACGTTACTGTTATTTTGTTGTTGCTCTTTAATTATTTTCTATTTTTCTATTTTCTTATTTTTTAGTATTTTTTATTTTTATTTTAATTTTTTAAAAAAAATTTTACTTCAGTTTATTTTGTAAATACTTTCTTAACACTTATTTTTCTTAAAACTGCATTGTTGGTTAAGGGCTTGTAAGTAAGCATTTCACTGTAACGTCTACACCTGTTGTATTAGGCGCGTGTGACAAATTAAATTTGATTGGATTTAAAGTATTTGAAATGATTTCGAATAGCATTTTAACCCAGGGCCATCCACATCCGTTGGGGCTGGGTAAAAGCCCTACCTAACCCACTCCCACTCCCTGAGCTGTCTCACTACAAGACACACGATTAACACACACCAACACACACTTTTCTGGCTAAGTGTTCCATATGGATGACACAAAGTTCACATTCTGACAAATACATGTTATAGGGCTCTAAGAGGGGAAATTGTAACAAACACAGACTCAAAGACAGACAGACATAAGTAATCTGCTTTGCAAAGTAAGTCTCCTCTTTGAAAGTATAATGGAATAACTATGCCCAGTTGTGTTGAGTTTACGATAAGGCATTTGAGATGACTAAGAACAAATAAAGGACGAAATACTTATTTGTTAACTCAAAACAGTGCACCACTTTTTTCCACCGTTTACTTTAAGCTTTTTACTGTAGCTTGTATACAGTGTGAGTGTTACAGCATGTGTATAGGTGCATATGTCTGTACCTTTTCTGTGTGTGTGTGTGTGTGTGTGTGTGTGTGCATGCACACATTTGCGAGTCTGTGTGTACAGATGTAGGATCTTAATTTGATCACTCTTTTGTTGCTGAGGATTCCCCTGCACAGCTGCAAGTTGTAGAGTATTTGAGGTTTAAAAAGGCTTCTAAAGTTTGTAATTTACACTTTGACATTTCAGACTTGATTTGCCCTAACAAAAAATGTATCAACCCCTACAAAAATGTCCATTAATTATAATCCACATAATAATTCACATTTCCTGTTGCTGCAGGATTATTTACCTGCTGTAGCAGACTGGCTCAAATTAAGATCCTGTGTGTGTGTGTGTGTGTGTGTGTGTGTGTGTGTGTGTGTGTGTGTGTGTGTGTGTGTGTGTGTGTGTGTGTGTGTGTGTGTGTGTGTGTGTGTGTGTGTGTGTGTGCGTGTGTGTGTGTGTGTGTGTGTGAGTGAGTGCGTATGTGTGTATGTGTGTGTGTGCATATGTGTGTATAGTGTGGTTTGTGGTCATGCTATAGCCTGTCATGCTTCTCCTACAGAGGAATCCTCAGGAATGGAAATGGACTCCATGGGTACGGTTGCCATGGTGCCTGATGCTTTAGCTATTGAGGAAGGTACCGGCTGAGTAATGGCTACGTACCGATGGCCACTGGGCTGGGCTGGGCCTGCCTGCCTGCCTTGTTTCAATGTTTATCTATCAGTTCATCTGTTTGTTTACTTTCTCCTCTATTTCATGTTTCCTTGCCTGTGGTCTTTGCTTTTTTGCTGCGGTCAGTTGAGTGTTTGTTTGGGTTGGGGTTGGGGTTCCTTCCAGCGTCGGCTGTGTTTCTGATGTTTTATCTGGCTAACTCAACTCAACTATACAGTGCCTGTGAACTGCATTACTAACCCAGAGAGAATGAATTCCCTGGCATGCTCTACTGTACACTACCGGTCAAAAGTTTTAGAACACCTACTCATTCAAGCCTTTATTTTTACTATTTTCTACATTGTAGAATAATAGTGAAGACATCAAAACTATGAAATAACACATATGGAATCATGTAGTAACCAAAAAAGTGTAAAACAAATCAAAATATTTCTTATATTTGAGATTCTTCAAATAGCCACCCTATGCCTTGATGACAGCTTTGCACACTCTTGGCATTCTCTCAACCAGCTTCACCTGGAATGCTTTTCCAACAGTCTTGAAGGAGTTCCCACATATGCTGAGCACTTGTTGGCTGCTTTTCCTTCACTCTGATGTCCGACTCATCCCAAACCATCTCAATTTGGTTGAGGTCGGTGAATTGTGGAGGCCAGGTCATCTGATGCAGCACTCCATCACTCTCCTTCTTGGTAAAATAGCCCTTACACAGCCTGGAGGTGTGTTGGGCCATTGTCCTGTTGAAAAACAAATGATAGTCCCACTAAGCCCAAACCAGATGGGATGGCGTATCACTGCAGAATGCTGTGGTAGCCATGCTGGTTAAGTGTGCCTTGAATTCTAAATAAATCACAGACAGTGTCACCAGCAAAGCACCCCCACACCATAACACCTCCTCCTCCATGCTTTACGGTGGGAAATTCACATGCAGAGATCATCCGTTCACCCACACCGTGTCTCACAAAGACACGGCGGTTGGAACCAAAAATCTCAAATTTGGACTCCAGACCAAAGGTCCACCTGTCTAATGTCCATTGCTCGTGTTTCTTGGCCCAAGCAAGTCTCTTTTTCTTATTGGTGTCATTTAGTAGTGGTTTATTTGCAGCAATTCGACCATGAAGGCCTGATTCACACAGTCTCCTCTGAACAGTTGATGTTGAGATGTGTCTGTTACTTGAACTCTGTAAGCATTTATTTGGGCTGCAATTTCTGAGGCTGGTAACTCTAATTAACTTATCCTCTGCGGCAGAGGTAACTCTGGGTCTTCCATTCCTGTGGCGGTCCTCATGAGAGCCAGTTTCATCATAGCGCTTGATCGTTTTTGGGACTGCACTTAAAGAAACTTTAAAAGTTCTTGAAATATTCCGTATTGACTGACCTTCATGTCTTAAAGTAATGATGGACTGTCGTTTCTCTTTGCTTATTTGAGCTGTTCTTGCCATAATATGGACTTGGTCTTTTACCAAATAGGGCTATCTTCTGTATACCACCCCTACCTTGTCACAACACAACTGATTGGCTCAAACGTATTAAGGAAAGAAATTCCACAAATTAACTTTTAAGAAGGCACACCTGTTAATTGAAATGCATTCCAGGTGACTACCTCATGAAGCTGGTTGAGATAATTACAAGAGAGTGCAAAGCTGTCATCAAAGCAAAGGGTGGCTATTTGAAGAATCTCAAATATAAAATATATTTTGAATTGTGTAATACTTTTTTGGTTACTATATGATTCCATATGTGTTATTTCATCGTTTTGATGTCTTCACTATTATTCTGCAATGTAAAAAATAGTAAAAATTAAGAAAAACCCTTGAATGAGTAGGTGTTCTAAAACTTTGGACCGGTAGTGTACTGTTCTGTTCTCTGATATTGCTGCATATAATGACTTGTGATGTTATATCATGTCATGTTATGTCATGTTATGGTATGTTATGGTAATGCATGGCTGGTTTTATTGAATGTGGCAACTGTGATGATGTTATGTTTGGTTAGCATTATGATGTTATAGTTTAAGCGCAATAAAAAAACTTTTGCTCGTATGCACTGAGTCCTATTAGCTTGCGATAGAATAGTCGTGTGGGACAAATTGCATTGGCTCAAGGCTGTGTTTTAGGCACATGATGATGTCATGCAGAGGTCCGTTGGCACTCCATAGGCCAGACCTACTGGTGCTGCTGAAAGTAACTAATTGATTTCACTGACTTCACTGACTTATTTCTTACATATTTGTTAGTCTCAGAACCATGAACATCCAGTAATCTACTGCGAAACGAGCATCATGTTCAATATCTGGTACCCCAGGAATGGAAAATATTATGGCAGCAAAACATTACACATGAAGAAGTTGGCTTTTAAAAGGAGATCACACTCTTTTCCAGAGCTATTACATGCTTATTACATGGCAATTACACAGGTTTTGTCCTACGTAGCAAAATATCACACCGATTTAGATTGGATTCAATGGTATTTGGATCCAGTCTGCAATGCCTTAATTTGCTATTTGTTTGCCTTGTTTTTCTAGATGAGTTGTTGTGGCAAACCACCCTGGCCCCCACCACCACCACAGACCCCCCCACCCCTGAACCAGAGAGCAGGCCCTTCAACAACAGCCCCTCCAATGAGTTCGACCTCACCGGGAAGAAACGTTTCACAGGTAGGCTACGGTACTATGGAGAAAAGTCATGTAATAACATTTGTACATTTTAGTCATTAAGCAAACGCTCTTATCCAGATCCACCTACAGTAGTGAGTGCTTATATTTTCATAATGGTCCCCGTGGGAATCGAACCCACAACCCTGGCGTTGCAAGCGCCATGCTCTACCAACTGAACCACACTGTAGTATGTGCAATGTATTTGAGCAGGGAGTGTGTGTGTGCATGTGTGTTAGTGTGTTAGTGTGTTAGTGTGTGTGTGTGTGTGTGTGTGTGTGTGTGTGTGTGTGTGTGTGTGTGTGTGTGTGTGTCTGTGTGTGTGTGTGTGCGTGTGTGCACTATAGCTTAACCCTGTCATCTGTGGATCTAGACTTTACACTATAGCTTAACCCTGTCATCTGTGGATCTAGACTTTACACTATAGATTAACCCTGTCATCTGTGGACCTAGACTTTACACTATAGCTCAACCCTGTCATCTGTGGATCTAGACTTTACACTATAGATTAACCCTGTCATCTGTGGACCTAGACTTTACACTATAGCTTAACCCTGTCATCTGTGGATCTAGACTTTACACTATAGCTTAACCCCGTCATCTGTGGATCTAGACTTTACACTATAGCTTAACCCTGTCATCTGTTGATCTAAACTTTACCCTCTAAATGCCCAAGAGTTAGGCAGTTTTTTTTGTAACAACATAAATAATGTTGATCAAGGCATCCAGCTGAAACACGTGTGTGTGTTTTTGTGTTTGATTGGGTGTGAACGTGCTCGCGTTTCAAGTAATGATAACATCTTTAGTGTGTGTTCTGTTTTCTTTCATGGGGGAGAAATGAACTGGCTCTCTATCTTGTCTCATTCAGTTGCAGTACGTCATAAATACATTCACTGTGCTTGACTAACCAGGGAAAACCCTGTTAGGTGAGAGAGTGCCATCGTTGCATTGGTCTGGCAGAAGCATCAGAGGGTTTGGTTAGCAGACGCCATGATGTTATAGTTTGATTAGTGCCATAAGGAAACTTCTATCAGGGATACTGTTACTAACAGGTGATTACCTGAAATGATCTCTAATGTCGTTTAACCCCTTTGTGACCCTCTCCTGCAGAGATGGAGGGCCAATCAAGGTCCTGGACGGCTGCTCGCATTGTTTGCCGGGTGTATCGGCAATTTTGCTTCAGGCCCCCAAAACGCTTAGGCCGGCTCTGACTGCATGTGTGGGTATGGATTTGTGTACGCAGACCCGTGAGCCACTGCGGCCCCTCATGATGATTTCAGATTTTTTGTGGCCCCCACCCTCATAAAAGTTGCCCATCCCTGGTGTACATAATACATGGGACTGGGTGAAGTGTCATTATGGCAGATCAGTGATTTGGAGACAATAGAGTCAGTTGAGAAAGTTGTTGCCAGAACAAATGGTCACACTTTGTACTTCTCAATCACACTGCCATTGGGTCTTGACAGGCCAGGGTCTTGACAGGCCAGGGTCTTGAAGGTCAGGGTCTTGACTGTCCAGGGTCTTGACAGGCCAGGGCCTTAAAGGTCAGGGTCTTGACAGTCCAGGGTCTTGACAGGCCAGGGTCTTGACAGGCAAGGGTCTTGAAGGTCAGGGTCTTGACAGTCCAGGGTCTTGACAGGCCAGGGTCTTGACAGGCAAGGGTCTTGAAGGTCAGGGTCTTGACAGTCCAGAGTCTTGACAGGCCAGGGTCTTGACAGTCCAGAGTCTTGACAGGCCAGGATCTTGACAGGCAAGGGTCTTGAAGGTCAGGGTCTTGACAGTCCAGAGTCTTGACAGGCCAGGGTCCTTGTAAGGGCCAGGGTCCACATGACATGGGTCTGAGTGGACTACCCTGACAGGACTCATGTGATGGGGGTGGCCCAGGTCTAGGGATGGACATGAGAACAGACATCAAAACTCTATCTTTAACCAGAGATTTTAAATGTTAATTTTCTTTGACTCTAGTGTTCCATTTGTACATGTGCATTTGCGGGCATAACAAAAAAGAAACCAAGGGAAGCATCACACAGTTCTTCTCCCTAAATTCCCTTTACCCTCCATGTCTCCATGCATTCCGACTGCTCCCTCTACACACGCTTGCTGAGTTCACACACAAGCTCCCGTTAGGCCTACAGAAATAAATGCCTATAAAAACAGTGGGACGGTGGGTATATAAAAATGCCTCTAACTAATGGGATACACAAGCTACATTCCTTGCCAATGACAGAAGTTTTAGTACAAATTCTAAATGGACTGGTTGATTGAAGTAGGGAACTCTTTTTTGGTCTGTTTTTCGCTTAGGCTACTTTGCGAACTGCTAGTGCCATTTAGAATTGTTTAGCCTAGGCCAGGGATGCGCCCGCAGGCCCCCTTTTGAAGGCACTCGGATCAATTCCGGGGTCTCAACCAATGTTCCCTCTATTTTATTTCGGCACTGAGCCAATTTCAGGTCTGCTGAGCGCAAACCTGAATGTTGTGAAAACTCTGTGCAACTTCCAGCACGCGTTTACTGTGAACACTGAGGCTGTACCCACTTTCAGTTACAGTTTTAACAGTGGCCAAGTAGGCTACTGTGGCTATTTGATCATAATGTAGGCCTACCAGAGTGGCCTACCATAAAAAACAATGGAGAAAATGCATACAATAACATTTTAACATGGAAATAGCTCTTCTATCATTCAGCCTACAGTAGCAGCCAATGTGTGGTGTTCAATTTAGCCCTACATTCCATTAAACTTTTGAAAAAAACATGCAGGGATTGACATTAACCTGTTTATCCAGTTGTCCTTCAGACAAGGAGGTGACAAAATGTTGTGTTGTTTGATGCAAGAAACCACTTTACAAAATAAAATGTATTATTATTCCCATGCCATTATTACAGAGAATCAGACCAATTATGCTACCCTCTGTCTATTGTCTACTTAGCTTATTCAAGCCTGTCTCAAAATACAACACTGCCCCTTTAAGACAAAAATAAGCTTTTAACCTGACTGCTTTTCAAAGTTGTGTAGAAATGTACACGTTTTGTGCTCTTATAGGAAGCAATCACTCCCCTATTGCTGACTACAAATTATCTATAACTGGGCTAATAACTCACTAACTAGCAAAGGATATGAAAAAAATTTGCACACGTGGATACATGCAGCTCTTACTTTGATCTCAAAAGAAGCGCATCTACTCACGACCACAGCTGTAAACACAGTCCAGTTAGTCAGTAAATGGCACAGATCCATATATGGCAATGGTCTATTTGCATATAGGCCTACTGCAGCTCTGATTGGTTATGCCACACAGGTCTGTGTAGAGTACGGGATGAGTCATGCGCAATAGAATCCTACCCTGAAGCGTTCTGCCTACAGCAAAATCTCTTGAATAGTTAGTTATGTTTCGGTATGTTGCATTGAAAGTGGTTAATATTGCGTCGATTCGATCACAATTGCCACAGTAAAGGGAAACGCTGATAGAGTTAACTAACAGGGAAAACTCTAGAAAGTTGAGTGAAGTTCAATCTCATGCTTCTCTCTGTGGGCTGATATTACTTATGTGCTCTGCGGGAACATTGGTCTCAACGTACTGTTACGAGTTAGAATAGTAGAATACACAAGGTGCCAGAACAAATCAGTTGGACGGCATTTGATTTGTTTAGGCGGACCTGCTTTTTTCCCGGGTGTTAATGGGTCTTATAATAAAGACCATAGGCAGCTCGTTTCAAGGTTGGGGAAGCTTACAATTTATCCTACCATTTCTACCTATCTGCGTGCCAGTTAGGATTATTTTTATATGAGCATTTTCATGGAACAGTTCCATTTCAATAATAGCGTTTTTGTTTGTCAAAATTATTGTCACATGGTTAATCATAAAAATCTGAATTAAAATTATAAAAATCTAAAAATTAAACTAATGCAAGAGCACCAACCTTTACCATATGGACACATTGATACACCGTGATCCATTGGCGGCTAAATAAATATATTTCAATCGCATTCATCGCTCTACTCCTGTCTGCCTCCCTTTCTATCTGTCTTGACTTGAGCTATTGCTAGTGAAGTGCAACAATGTATCAACTCAGCAGGTTGGGGTGCTCAAGCGCGTGTGCTCCCTCAACATTATCAAGACAGAGAAATCACACACATGCTCATTGCTTACATGGAGCACTCCAAACAAAAGACAATGAAAAAAATTATGGTTATGAAATAAACCAAAACTTGTTTCTCACAAGTGCAGCAGGTTGTGAACTCTGTAAACAATGTTTCCACTCCAAGAATGAGAATGGTAAATGACTGTAATACATGCATTGACAGAAATGTATGTAACCAAATGACGGGGATTAACGGCACATTTACTAGGCCTACTGGTTACATACAGTGCCTTGCAAAAGTATTCATCCCCCTTGGCGTTTTTCCTATTTTGCTGCATTACAACCTGTAATTTAAATTGCTTTTTATTTGGATTTCATGTAATGGACATACACAAAATAGTCCAAATTGGTGAAGTGAAATGAAAAAAATAACTTGTTTCATAAAATTCAAAAAAATTAATAACGGAAAAGTGGTGCGTGCATATGTATTCACCCCCTTTGCTATGAAGCCCCTAAATAAGATCTGGTGCAACTAATTACCTTCAGAAGTCACATAATTAGTTAAATAAAGTCCACCTGTGTGCAATCTACACTACTGTTCAAAAGTTTGGGGTCACTTGGAAATGTCCTTGTTTTTGAAAGAAAAGCAATTTTTTGTCCATTAAAATAACATCAGATTGATCAGAAATACAGTGTAGACATTGTTAATGTTGTAAATGGCTATTGTAGCTGGAAACGGCTGATTTGTAATGGAATATCTACATAGGCGTACAGAGGCCCATTATCAGCAACCATCAGTCCTGTGTTCCAATGGCACTTTGTATTTGCTAATCCAAGTTTATCATTTTAAAAGGCTAATTGATCATTAGAAAACCCTTTTGCAATTATGTTAGCACAGCTGAAAACTGTTGTGCTGATTAAATTAGCAATAAAACTGGCCTTATAATAATATGCCATTTAGCAAACGCTTTTATCCAAAGCGACTTACAGTCATGTGCGCATACATTTTTACGTATGGGTGGTCCCGGGGATCGAACCCACTACCCTGGCGTTACAAGCGCCATGCTCTACCAATTGAGCTACAGAGGACCTTCTTGAGACTAGTTGAGTATCTGGAGCATCAGCAATTGTGGGTTCGATTACAGGCTCAAAATGGCCAGAAACAAATAACTTTCTTCTGAAACTCGTCAATCTATTCTTGTTCGGAGAAATTAAGGCTATTCCATGAAGAGAAATTGCCAGGAAGCTGAAGATCTCGTACAACGCTGTGTAATACTCCCTTCACAGAACAGCGCAAACTGGCTCTAACCAGAATAGAAAGAGGAGTGGGAGGCCCGGTGCACAACTGAGCAAGAGGACAAATACATTAGAGTGTCTAGTTTGAGAAACAGACACCTCACAGGTCCTCAACTGGCAGCTTCATTAAATAATACCTGCAAAACACCAGTCTCAACGTCAAAGTGAAGAGGCAACTCCGGGATGCTGACCTCGTAGGCAGAGTTGCAAAGAAAAAACCATATCTCAGACTGGCCAATAAAAATAAAAGATTAAGATGGGCAAAAGAACACAGCATCTGTTTTTTTTATGGACAAAAAATACAGGGAAATTCTTGAGGGAAACCTGTTTCAGTCTTCCAGAGATTTGAGACTGGGATGGAGGTTCACCTTCCAGCAGGACAATGACCCTAAGCATTCTGCTAAAGCAACACTCGAGTGGTTTAAGGGGAAACATTTAAATGTCTTGGAATGTCCTAGTCAATGCCCAGACCTCAATCCAATTGAGAATCAGTGGTATGACTTAAAGATTGCTGTACACCAGCGGAACCCATCCAACTTGAAGGAGCTGGAGCAGTTTTGCCTTGAAGAATGGGCAAAAATCCCAGTGGCTAGATGTGCCAAGCTTATAGAGACATACCCCAAGAGACTTGCAGCTGTAATTGCTGCAAAAAGTGGCTCTACAAAGTATTGACTTTGGGGGGGTGAATAGTTATGCACGCTCAAGTTTTCTGTTTTTTTGTCTTATTTCTTGTTTGTTTCACAATAAAAAATATTTTGCATCTTCAAAGAGGTAGGCATGTTGTGTAAATCAAATGAAACAAACAACCAAATAATCCATTTTAATTCCAGGTTGTAAGGCAACAAAATAGGAAAAATGCCAAGGGGGATGAATACTTTTGCAAGCCACTGTATGTAATGGGGAATTGATAAAAATAAACAATCAAAGGGCAAACAATTCACACAATGAAACAATGAATGTGCAAGAATTAGCGGGAGACAGCGGAGCCCATTCTGGAGAGCTGAGTGCCTGCATTCTGGAGAGAGACGCCCATATCTTCGCCACACACCCCTCCCCTTGTTCTTGTCTCAACATTTTAAATTACACTCAAAACACATTATCTTCACACATTTTAGATGCTTTTCACTGACAGCCACAACTCAATAATAAGCTAGGCCTACTGCCTTCCGCAATGCCCAAATTTCTGGCTCCCCAAATAGGCCTATGCACTTTTGATGTGAAACATTCCACAGCAATTTTAAATAAGTTAATGATCCTCTGGACCTAAGTCAAGCTGGTAAAGTATTTTGAATTTTTTTTTTTTGACAAAGGAATTATATAATTTGGACAAAACATCAATATACTTTGGAAGCGAGTATCCGAATAGTGCACTGTGCACCCACCAACTGTCCTTTCTAATTTGAAAGTGGCTGAAACCAGAGATCTGTACATAATGACAAGATGCTCATTTCTCCGCCCTAACAATGCGAGTCATTGTCCCAAAGGCGGGAATGCAGGCTACAAGCTTAGGTCTGCATATTATGCCCATAGAAACGCATTGGGCTTATTCAGGAGAGATTTCTGCAAGAGTGAGCCCTCTCGCTTCGCCTCTTCCTCTCTGCTGAAACTAGCTAGCCAAACAGCTCCCCTTATAAGGCTGCGTTGAGACAATGACTTATCAATGACCCAAGTCCAGTTTATTTAATCCCTACCGTTGTGTTGCTGAGTTGTCATAATGCTTCAGCAAATGTACATTATCCCAGGGGCGTTGGAAGACACAATGTAAGTAACCTAATGTATGTCCCTCTTACTGCCCTGAATGACTCTGCTGATCCTACAGCTATTGTATGCAGTAATCATGTGCCTATGAACCAGAGTTATACTGTTAGTACTGAGGCGGTGTGCCCTAGCAGGAAATCCTCTGTGTGCAGCTCACCCTGCACTAACATAAATAACCTGAGCATGTCTACCTCTGCTAAGCTTCCCAGTAAAGCAATAAAAACAATTAAGCATCCCAGAAAAAATTGCCCACGTTAACATATGTAGCTTAAGAAACAAGGTTCATGAAATCAATAATTTGCTAGTAACAGATGACATTCATATTCTGACAATCTCTGAAACTCACTTAGATAATACCTTTGATGATACAGTTGTAGCAATACATGGTTATAAGATCTACAGAAATGCCAAAGGTGGAGGTGTGGCTGTTTATATTCAGAACCATATTCCTGTAAAGCTTGGAAAGGATCTCATGTTTAAATACTGTTGAAGTAATATGGCTATAGGTTCATCTGCCTCACATAAAGCACATTCTGGTGGGAAGCTGCTATAGACCACCAAGTGCTAACAGTCAGTATCTGGATAACATGTGTGAAATGCTTGATAATGTATGTGATATCAATAGAGAGGTATATTTTCTGGGTGATTTAAATATTGACTGGCTTTCATCAAACTGCCCACTCAAGAGAAATCCTCAAACTGTAACTAGTGCCTGCAACCTGGTTCAGGTTATCAATCAATCTACCAGTGTAGTTACAAACAGCATAGGAATGAAATCATCAACATGTATTGATCACATCTTTACAAATGCTGCAGAATATGTTTGAAAGCAGTATCCAAATTCATCGGATGTAGTGATCATAATATACTGTATACTAGCCATATCTAGGAAAACCAAAGTTCCAAAGGCTGGGCCTAATATAGTGTATAAGAGGTCATACAATAAGTTTTGTAGTGTTTCCTATGTTGTTGCTGTAAATAATATTTGTTGGTCCGTGGTGTGTAATGAGAAGCAACCAGACACTGCACTTGACACATTTATGAAATTGCTTATCCCAGTTATTAATAGGCATGCAAAACGGTTAAATCCCCATGGATTGATAAGGAATTGAAAAATTGAGAGGGATGAGGCAAAATAAATGGCAAATAAGTCTGGCTGTACAACCGATTGTAATAATAAGAAGAAACTACACTACACTAAATGAGAAGAAACTACACTATGAAACAAAGGTAAATGACATAAAGAATGATAGTAAAAAGCTTTGGACCACCTTAAATGAAATTTTGGGCAAAAACGCAAATTCCGCTCCATCATTCATTGAATCAGATGGCTCATGCGTCTCAAAACCCACTGATATTGCTTTAATGATTTTTTAATTGGCAAGATTGCTTAGGCATAACATGCAAGCAACAAACGCTGACACTACACATCCAAGTATATCTGACCAAATTATGAAAGACAATTGTAATTTTTAATTCTGTAAAGTAAGTGTGGAAGAGTTGAAAATATTTTTTGGGTCTATCAACAATGACAAGCCAACGGGGTCTGACAACTTGGATGGAAAATTGCTGAGGATAATAGCGGACGATATTGCCACTCCTATTTGCCATATCTTCAATTTAAGCCTACTAGAAAGTGTCTGCCCTCAGGCCTGAAGGGAAGCAAAAGTTATTCCCCTACCTAAAATAGTAAAGCCCCCTTTACAGCTCAAATAGCCGACCAATCAGCCTGTTACCAACCCTTAGTAAACTTTTGGGAAAAATGGTGTTTGGCCAGATACAATGCTATTTTACAGTAAACAAATTGACAACAGACTTTCAGCACTCTTATAGGGAAGGACATTCAACAAGCACAGCACTTACACAAATGACTGATGATTGGCTGAGAGAAATTGATGATAAAAATATTGTGGGGGCTGTTTTGTTAGACTTCAGTGCAACTTTTGACATTATTGATCATAGTCTGTTGCTGGAAAAACGTATGTGTTATGGTTTTACACCCCCCCTCTATATTGTTGATAAAGAGTTACCTGTCTAACAGAACACAGAGGGTGTTCTTTAATGGAAGCCTCTCCAACAAAATCCAGGTAGAATCAGGAATTCCCCAGGGCAGCTGTCTAGGCCCCTTACTTTTCTCAATATTTACTAATGACATGCCACTGGCTTTGAGTAAAGTCAGTGTATCTATGTATGCGGATGACTTAACACTATACACATCAGATACTACAGCGACTGAAATGACTGCAACACTTAACAAAGAGCTGCAGTTAGTTTCAGAATAGGTGGCAAGGAATAAGTTAGTCATAAATATTTCAAAAACTAAAAGCATTGTATTTGGGACAAATCATTCACTAAAACCTAAACCTCAACTAAATTGTATAATTGATCAAGTTGAGGTGACTAAACTGCTTGGAGTAACCCTGGATTGTAAACTGGCATGGTGAAAACATATTGATACAAAAGTAGCTAAGATGGGGAGAAGTCTGACCATAATAAAGCGCTGCTCGGCCTTCTTAACAGCCCTATCAACAAGGCAGGTCTTGCAGGCCCTAGTTTTCAGTCATGTGGTCAGGTGCCACAAAGAGGGACAGGAAAATTACAATTGGTCAGAACAGGGCAGCAGGGCTGGCCCTTGGATGTAAACAGAGCGCTAACATTAATAATATGCATGTCAATCTCCCCTGGCTCAAAGTGGAGGAGAGACTGACTTCATCACTACTTGTATTTGTGAGAGGTATTGACATGTTGAATGCACCGAGCTGCCTGTTTGAACTACTGGCACACAGCTTGGACACCTATGCATACCCCACAAGACATGCCACCAGAGGTCTCTTCACAGTCCCCATGTGTAGAACAGACTATGGGAGGCGCACAGTACTACATAGAGCCATGACTACATGGAACTCTATTCCACATCAAGTAACTCATGCAAGCAGTAAAATTAGATTTAAAAAACAGATAAAAATACACCTTATGGAACAGCGGGGACTGTGAAGCAACACAAACATAGGCACAGACACATGCATACAAACACACGATAACATACGCACTATACACACACGTACACATGGATTTTATGTTGTAGATATGTGGTAGTAGAGTAGTGGCCTGAGGGCACACACTTAATGTGTAGAAATGCAGCAAACTTTCTTTAAAACTACAACATTTTCTCTACGCCCCATGGCAAAGTGTAGCCTCGTATGAACCGAGGCTAGGCAAAGTGTGTAGATGGCAATAGTTTTTTATTGACTGAATATATGAGGCAATTTAGTAATTAGGATTTGTTTTCTGTAATGGTTATGATAAATAAGGCATTGTTGTGCACTGTTGGCATATACAGTTGAAGTCAGAAGTTTACATACACCTTAGCCAAATACATTTAAACTCAGTTTTTCACAATTCCTGACATTTAATCCTAGTAAGAATTCCCTGTCTTAGGTCAGTTAGGAATACCACTTTATTTAAAAATGTGAAATGTCGGAATAATAGTAGAGAAAATGATTTATTTCAGCTTTTATTTCTTTCATCACATTCCCAGTGGGTCAGAAGTTTACATACACTCAATTAGTATTTGGTAGCATTGCCTTTCAATTGTTTAACTTGGGTCAAACGTTTTGGGTAGCCTTCCACAAGCTTCCCAAAATAAATTGGGTGAATTTTGGCCCATTCCTCCTGACAGAGCTGGTGTAACTGAGTCAGGTTTGCAGGCCTCCTTGCTAGCACATGCTTTTTCAGTTCTGCCCACACATTTTCAATTGAATTGAGGTCAGCGCTTTGTGATGGCCACTCCAATACCTTGACTTTGTTGTCCTTAAGCCATTTTGCCACAACTTTGGAAGTATGCTTGGGGTCACTGTCCATTTGGAAGACCCATTTGTGACCAAGCTTTAACTTCCTGACTGATGTCTTGAGATGTTGCTTCAATATATCCACATAATTTTCCTTCCTCATGATGCCATCTATTTTGTGAAGTGCACCAGTCCCTCCTGCAGCAAAGCACCCCCACAGCATGATGCTGCCACCCCCGTGCTTCACGGTTGGGATGGTGTTCTTCGGCTTGCAAGCAACCCCCTTTTTCCTCCAAACATAACGATGGTCATTATGGGCAAACAGTTCTATTTTTGTTTCATCAGACCAGAGGACAGTTCTCCAAAAAGTACGATATTTGTCCCCATATGCAGTTGCAAACCGTAGTCTGGATTTTTTATGGCGGTTTTGGAGCAGTGGTTTCTTCCTTGCTGAGCGGCCTTTCAGGTTATGTCGATATAGGACTTGTTTTACTGTGGATATAGATATGTTTGTACCTGTTTCCTCCAGCATCTTCACAAGGTCCTTTGCTGTTGTTCTGGGATTGATTTGCACTTTTCGCACCAAAGTATGTTCATCTCTAGGAGACAGAACGTGTCTCCTTCCTGAGCGGTATGACGGCTGCGTGGTCCCATGGTGTTTATACTTGCGTACTATTGTTTGTACAGATGAACGTGGTACCTTCAGGCATTTGGAAATTGCTCCCAATAATTTTTTTTGATTTCTTTAGATTTTTCCTATGATGTTAAGCAAAGAGGCACTGAGTTTGAAGGTAGGCCTTGAAATACATCCACAGGTACACTTCCAATTGACTCAAATGATGTCAATTAGCCTATCAGAAGCTTCTAAAGCCATGACATCATTTTCTGGAATTTTCCAAGCTGTTTAACGGCACAGTCAACTTAGTGTATGTAAACTTCTGACCCACTGGAATTGTGATACAGTGAATTATAAGTGAAATAATCTGTCTGTAAACAATTGTTGGAAAAATGACTTGTGTCATGCACAAAGTAGATGTCCCAACTGACTTGCCAAAACTATAGTTTGTTAACAAGAAATTTGTGGAGTGGTTGAAAAACAAGTTTTAATGACTCCAACCTAAGTGTATGTAAACTTCCGACTTCAACTGTAGATTAATGCGCAAATTTTTTTTTCTCCAGTGCAGGCCTTGCCCTTGTGTTCTAAAAACATATAACATTGACTAAAAATATAAATGCAACATGTAAAGTATTGGTGCCATGTTTCATGAACTGAAATGAAAGATCCCAGAAGTTTTCCATACGCACAAAAAGCTTATTTCTCTCAAATTTTGTGCACAAATTTGTTTACATCCCTGTTAGTGAGCATTTCGCCTTTGCCAAGATAATCCATCCACTTGACAGATGTGGCATATCAAGAAGCTGATTAAACAGCATGATCATTACACAGGTGCACCTTGTGCTGGGGACAATAAAAGGCCACTCTAAAATGTACAGTTTTGTCACACGACACAATGCCACAGATGTCTCAAGTTTTGAGGGAGCGTGCAATTGGCATGCTGACTGCAGGAATGTCCACCAGAGCTGTTGCCAGATAATTTAATGTTCATTTCTCTACCATAAGCCGCCTCCAACTTTGTTTTAGAGAATTTGGCAGTACGTCCAACCGGCCTCACAACCGCACACCACGTGTAATCACACCAGCCCAGGACCTCCACATCCGGCTTCTTCACCTGATGAAACTGAGTATTTCTGTCTGTGATAAAGCCCTTTTGTGGGGAAAAACTCATTCTGATCGGCTGGGCCTGGCTCCTAGGTAGGTGGGCCTATGACCTCCCAAGCCCACCGATGGCTGTGCCCCTGCCCAATCATGTGAAATCCATAGATTAGGGCCTAATTAATTCATTTCAATTGACTGATTTCCTTATATGAACTGTAACTCAGTAAAATCGTTGTAATTGTTGCATGTTGCGTTTATATTTTTGTTCAGTATATTTTCCATTCCGAGTACTCTAGTACTCAAGAAAAAAAACATGCGAGTACTTGAACAGTAAAAAAATCTCAAATGCCCATCCCTACACTCTTAGAAAAAAGGGTTCCAAAAGGTTTCTTCAGCTGTCCCCATAGGATAACCATTTTTGGTTCCAGGGAGAACCCTTTTTGGTTCCACGTAGAACCCTTTTGGGTTCCATGTAGAACCTTCTGTGGAAAGGGTCCTACATGGAACTCAAAACGGTTCTACCTGGAACCAAAAAGGGTTCTTCAAAGGGTTATCCTATGGGGACAGCCGAATAACTATTTTAGGTTCTAGATAGCACCTTTTTTTTCTAAGAGTGTACAGGGGACACAGAAAGCTGTAATGTCAGCCAAGGCCAGTGAGTGTTCTGAAGTGTCCCGCTGTCTAATGTACTTACTTTGGTCTCCCCCTTGTCTCCTCCTCTGTCTCCTCCATCCACTCCTCTGGCTGGAAAAACACACTCACAAAATAATACTGAGCACGAATATAAACAACACCTCTTGTCCCCCATCACCCTCTCTCTCCCTCCCTCCTCCTGTCTCTACTAAAGGAGCCTCTCGGTGGTCGTTGGGCTCCTAATGATGATGTGTACATTCCTGGTGAGTCACCAGGGAGCGCCACTAACATCTCCCATGTGACTGTGTAGATGTGACATGGTTGGACAGTATGCTAAGCAACAGATGCCAGTAACAGCAGTGTTAGCTGGTATTGTTCACTATGAGGACCTCAGTTTAGAATGTGTCTGGGTCATTGGAAATCCTTGAAAGCAGGGCTACCAGTTAGACAGTACCACCAATTGGAGCTTAGTTGGTTCCAATTGTTTGGTTGGTGCATGATGCTTGCTACACCAGAGCCATGTATACTGAATATGCTGTAGGCCTATGTGTTGACAGCTTTGGACAAAAGTCTGCTAAATGATCATATTATTACAATGTTATTACAAGCTTGATGCTCCACCATCATTGGCCCCTGATCCAGGTCTTCTAATCCAGTTAAACGGTTTCCGTGACGATCCTGTGGGCCGTGGCCGGCGGCAGCACGGCCGCATGGCGAACACATCTGAAGCTCATTACATCCATGAAAGAAATCCTAGAACAGAATTAAATAGAATAAAAATACCAGTGAAATAATGAAATAATATGAAACCCGCTGAAATCAGCAGTGAGAGGAGAGGTCCCTGTTGGCCTGACACGGAGACATCCTCTCTCATATTTATTAGTTTAATATTTTAGATCCAACACCACAGCCAGCTTTCTGACACGTCCACCATTCTTCTATCTCTCTCTCTCTCTTTCTCTCTCTCTGTGTCTCTCTCTCTGTGTGTCTCTCTCTCTCTCTCTCTCTCTCTCTCTCTCTCTCTCTCTCTCTCTCTCTCTCTCTCTCTCTCTCTCTCTCTCTCTCTCTCTCTCTCTCTCTCTCTCTCTCTCTCTCTCTCTCTCTCCCTCTGATGTGATAGCTGAAGCTCATGTAGATCTGTTTATCAAAGGGTTGGTCAAGCCGCCCAAAGACAGCAAAAAAATGCAGGAAAGGAAACTGTACAATTGACCAGATCATGTCAACTGTACTGGTGCCAGCCAAAGGGCATTGGGTTCCTCTGCACAGACAGACACATATGTTGTTGAAGACTCATACAGAGCTTATTATGTATGTCAATAGAGTGTTACAAAAGGGAATAAGGTTATAAGTACTACATCTGCTTCCTCAGAATGCAGTAGATCAAAACACAGATATAGAAAGACTTTAGAATAGACATGTTCAGATTTTTTAAAAAGATGCCATGTGGAAACAGACACTTGGATACATATAGAAAATAACATACACAGACAGACACATCAGTGTATGTGAAGACTGTATAGACCAGAGCCTTGTATGTCCAGATGTGTGTCTGTAAGGACAGTATTAGATGAAGGTGGAATGAGTTCAACTCTATTGTCTTCTAAAAAGTGGCTGAAAAAAGGAGACGAGAAGCTGGTGAGGACAGTGACACGTGTAGCCCTAATGGCTTGTGCCTGTGGCTTTGTCTTTGCCAAGTCGTATTGTGAGGTGGGACTGAGTCCAGCCAAATGTCCATTCCCATCGGCAGCCCAATCAGGCTGGGAATTCTGGGAGTTCTGCAAGTGTTCACAGCTGTGTATGGATCCAGCTGACACCAGCTCCCACGGACACAGAGAACGATGGCAATACACACAGACAGAGAATCACCCAAAGGGGAGGAAAGAAGGGACTAGAGGTCTCACACAACCTGTTATGCTACTCAAAAACACCCAGTCTGACCAACAGAGAGACTCCCATAGAGTGGGTTCTAAACGCAATAGATTGTTGCCAAATATTGTAATATGAGACTTTATTGTCCACTAGCAGATGTTACAAAATTGCCTTCTTGTGTTAACAAAGTTGTTTTGGTGTTCAGTAAAGATGTAGTCCAACAAAAACCAGTGCTCTCCCAAAGGCTTTCTTGGTTGGGGTGTAAAACCAGCAAAAATGTAACATAATCTTCCTGCTTTCCCATTCCTCCCTGCCATCCCCACCTCCACTCCCATCCCTCCCTACAGCTCCGTACGTGAGCTTCATCCAGAAGGATCCGGGCGCTCCGTGCTCACTGACAGAGGCTCTGGAATACCTCCAGGTGGACGTCCTGGAGAACCTGTTCAAGAAAGACAGCCTGGCCTCCAATCAGAAACAGCCACCCAAGAACAAGCCCCACAACATTACCGTGGTTGCCATGGAGGGCTGTCACTCATTCGTCATCCTGGACTGGGCCATCCCCCTGAAGGACGACATGGTGTCAGGTGAGTGGACTGGACTGGGCCATCCCACTAAAGGACGACATGGTGTCAGGTGAGTGGACCACAATGTCACGCAGGGTGACTAGCAGCTTGCTAGTCCTGTAAATGCAATGTGAGAGTTGTCAAGAGTATTCTGTCAGTGCTTCAAGCAGTTAGTGTGCACTTAGTCTGACTTCAACTTTTCTTTCCTGACCCATTTCTTGTGCTTTTCAAAGGATCACAGCTGGTCAGCAGAAAGAATCTAACTGGTTGTTGATGTACTAGTAAGCTGCTAGTTAGATTTTATGGACTCGCACGACCCCAATGTTTTAGACATCACAGAGTTTTGATTACTGTAAAGGAGACTGTACTTGACACCCCCCTCCGATATCTCTCTTTCGCTCTCATGTGGTTTTCCAGATGTGTTGCAACTTGTGGTACTTATCCCCCTCTCCTCTTCCCCTGTCTCTCATTCATGTTGTTTAGGATCATCACTGGGCTATTTGTTATCATATTCTACAGTGCCTGTCTTCTCTCAGTTGTCAGGAAAATAAGAAAGAGAGGGAGAGAGGCAGCAGGGGTGAGAGAGAATGAAAGAGGGAGGAGAGAAGGAGAAGAAGTGAGTGACAGGCTGCAATAGTGGGAGAGAAAGAGGGAACAACACAATCTTGAGCCAGCTGTGTTGTCCAGGCTCCAGCAGAAATATTAGGCCCTAAAACATCCAATAGGAACACATCATGGCTTGATGTGGCGAGAAGCGTGAAATGGGGAGCGTGGCGCTCATAGAGTTTCCACTGGCTGAGTGGCATGATCTGAGCATTCCATGAACTCAGGACTGGACTCACACACTGGCCTGGGGCTTTATGGAGGATTACCCTCCTGTGTGTGTGAGAGTAGAGACAAAAGAAGAGGTGAGAAACAGAAAGGCTCGGTATGGGTAGTGGTTGGCAGATCCACAATGTGACTTACTGAGGCTGTCTCTAGTTTAAAACCACTGATGCCTTTAAAATGAGTTGGGATTGTTCTCCTGGCTCCAATCACTCTCCTCTCAAATGCAAATATTTCCTCTGAAACCTTAGACCACCCTTACCTTTGGCTACCCATCAAAACCAACATGGCTACCTCTTTCTCAAACTTCAAAATGGATCTGTCTCTCCTCTCTAACCTCTGGGGATCTTTGCCTCCTGACCCTTGCCCTGTGTGTGACCCCTGCAGGCTACATGGTCCACAGCGCCTCATATGACGACATCCTCAACAACAGGTGGTCCTCCAGCGCTTCCAGTGGCACACACCTGGCTGTAGAGAACCTCAAACCCAACTCCAGGTGAGAATATGCTCTGTGTGTGTGTGTGTGTGTGTGTGTGTGTGTGTGTGTGTGTGTGTGTGTGTGTGTGTGTGTGTGTGTGTGTGTGTGTGTGTGTGTGTGTGTGTGTGTGTGTGTGTGTGTGTGTGTGTGTGTGTGCGTGTGTGTGTGTGTGTGTGTGCGTGTGTGTGTTGTATATTCAATGTCCAAACTCTGGGTATAATCTTACGCGAGGGGCCGGTTATACAAACAAGATAGATTCAAACAAGATAGATTCTATACCCATGTGTGTGCAGTATGTGCAGGTGTTTGGCTGCGTGTTTGCATCTGTGTTTAAGTGTTTATAACTATAGGGTATTGTAATGTGTGTTTAAATGATTATTGTTCCCGGTAGGTCTCAGTGATGTTAGACACACAAAATGTGTAAACTGTATCTGTCTCTGTTTGTAATTCTATGGATGTGTATCTACAGGAGTGATATCAGGTCCAGTCAGAGACCAGCAGAGCGTGGTATTGTAATGCTTATTTAAGTGAATAAGCCCTCAGAGTGACATAAATCAGAGCTGACTGGATAGAGGCAGGTTTGAAAACACGTTGAAATCACCCTGAAAACAACGTGCTGAGATATTCCACTGAGACTCAGGAAACACACAGGAATGTACATAAAGCAGACATCAGCGCCAGACACACACACACACACACACACACACACACACACACACACACACACACACCACACACACTCACACAAAACACGAGGGACTGTTATGATGTAGGGCTGTGTTCCCGAAACCGTGTCTTATGGGTTACAGGTTGCAGCTTTCTAATGAAGCGTATGGAAACATCTCTTAACATGCAAACATAGGGATGCTGTTGTTATGACTTCAGGCTATTTTCTCTCAAATGTAATATATAAAAAGGTTATGGATACAATTTAGAATTGGACATAGTTCGCTGAAAAGAGTTGACCCAAAATCAACTGTTTGTTTCTGGGTCAGAATTACCATTTTGCTCTGTGCAATGTGAACGTTTCGGAGATAACAACTTTGGATGCTAATGAGTTCTTGGGTAGCTTGACTGTGAGCTCATAGAGTGAGCAGCCTACACTGTGCTTGAACAACTGACCTTTCGTGATTAGCCAGTCCAAATAAACCGTCAGCCTCTTTTTCTCTCTGTTTCTCTCTGTTTCTCTCTGTTTCTCTCTGTTTCTCTCTGTTTCTCTCTCTCTCTCTCTCTCTCTCTCTCTCTCTCTCTCTCTCTCTCTCTCTCTCTCTCTCTCTCTCTCTCTCTCTCTCTCTCTCTCTCTCTCTCTCTCTCTCTATCTCTCTATCTCTCTCTCTATCTATCTATCTATCTATCTATCTATCTATCTATCTATCTATCTACCTGTTTAACTCTATCTACCTGTTTCTCACTCTTTCTATCTACCTGTTTCTCTCTCTCTCTATCTACCTGTTTCTCTCTCTCTCTATCTACCTGTTTCTCTCTCTCTCTATCTACCTGTTTCTCTCTCTCTCTATCTACCTGTTTCTCTCTCTCTCTATCTACCTGTTTCTCTCTCTTTCTCACTCTCTCTCACTCTCTCACTCTCCCAGTCAATTCAGCTCCACAGAGAGGTAAATAAACACACAACCTCAACCTTAAACACCCCATAACTCTGTATCCAGGGTTAACATTACACATGAGATTCATTCTCACATGAGAGAGAAAGAGGGGAAAATGAGAGAGGTGGGGGATTATACAGCAGAAAACAGTTCATGCAGAGCAGGTGTGTCAATACATCACAAGCGGGAAACCTGACCAGTTCAGTGATGGGCAGACACACACAGTGGCAATAAACAGTATGTGAAGCCCTTGGAATTACAGTGGCTTGTATTCACCCCCATTGGCATTTTTCCTATTTTGTTGCCTTACAACCTGGAATTAAAATAGATTTTGGGGGGGTTTGTATCATTTGATTTACACAACATGCCTACCACTTTGAAGATGCAAAATATTTTTTTTTGTGAAACAAACAAGAAATAAGACAAAAAAACAGAAAACTTGAGCGTGCATAACTATTCACCCCCCCCAAAGTCAATACTTTGTAGAGGCACCTTTTGCAGCAATTACAGCTGCAAGTCTCTTGGGGTATGTCTCTATAAGCTTGCCCATTCTTCAAGGCAAAACTGCTTCAGCTCCTTCAAGTTGGATGGGTTCCGCTGGTGTACAGCAATCTTTAAGTCATACCACAGATTCTCAGTTGGGTTGAGGTCTGGGCTTTGACTAGGCCATTCCAAGACATTTAAATGTTTCCCATTAAACCACTCGAGTGTTGCTTTAGCCGTATGCTTAGGGTCATTGTCCTGCTGGAAGGTGAACCTCCGTCCCAGTCTCGAATCTCTGGAAGACTGAAACAGGTTTCCCTCAAGAATTTCCCTGTATTTAGCGCCATCCATCATTCCTTCAATTCTGACCAGTTTCCCTGCCGATGAAAAACATCCCCACAGCATGATGCTGCCACCACCTTGTTCTCGGGGTGATGAGAGGTGTTGGGTTTGCGCCAGACATAGTGTTTTCCTTGATGGCCAAAAAGCTCAATTTTAGTCTCATCTGACCAGAGTACCTTCTTCCATATGTTTGGGGAGTCTCCCACATGCCTTTTGGTGAACACCAAACGTGTTTGCTTATTTATTTATTGAACCAATTGTCACGCCCTGGCTCTGGGGACTTTTATATGTTGAGCCAGGGTGTTAGTTTCTATGTGTTAGTTTCTGGGTGTTAGGTTCTATGTTTCGTTTTCTATGTTCTTGTTCTAGTTTATGTGTTTCTATGTTGGCCGGGGTGGTTCCCAATTAGAGACAGCTGTGGCTCGTTGTCTCTGATTGGGAACCATACTTAGGCAGCCTATTGTGCACTTGTCTTTTGTGGGATCTTGTTCCGTGTAAGGTTTGTGTTTGTGTTGGTGTTTAACCTTGGACTTCACGTATCGTTTATTGTTTTTGTTCGTGGTGTACTTAATAAATAAGAATGTACGCATATCACGCTGCGCCTTGGTCCGCTCATTACGACGATCGTGACACCAATGGCTTTTTTCTGGCCACTCTTCCGTAAAGCCCAGCTCTGTAGAGTGGATGGCTTAAAGTGGTCCAATGGACAGATACTCCAATCTCCACTGTTGAGCTTTGCAGCTCCTTCAGGGTTATCTTTGGTGTCTTTGTTGTCTCTCTGATTAATGCCATCCTTGCCTGGTCCGGGAGTTTTGGTGGGCGGCCCTCTCTTGGCAGGTTTGTTGTGGTGCCATATTCTTTAAATTTTTTAATAATGGATTTAATGGTGCTCAGTGGGATGTTCAAAGTTTGGTCTTCATGGTGCCGCTTGCTTGGTGGTGTCCCTTGCTTAGTGGTGTTGCAGACTCTGGGGCCTTTCAGAACAGGTGTATATATACTGAGATCATGTGACAGATCATGTGACACTTAGATTGCACACAGGTGGACTTTATTTAACTAATTGTGTGACTTCTGAAGGTAATTGGTTGCACCAGATCTTATTTAGGGGCTTCATACCAAAGAGGGTGAATACATATGCACGCACCACTTTTCCATTATTTTTTGAAACAAGTTATTTTTTTCATTTCACTTCACCAATTTGGACTATTTTGTGTATGTCCATTACATGAAATCCAATTAAAAATCAATTTAAATTACAGGTTGTACTGCAACAAAATAGGAAAAACGCCAAGGGGGATGAATACTTTTGCAAGGCACTGTACCTGGATTTCTGCATAAATTGGTCAACAAATGTGATCTGATCTTCATCTAAGTCACAACAATAGACAAACACAGTGTGCTTAAACTAATAACACACAAATTATTGTATTTTTCTTGTCTATATTGAATACATCATTTAAACATTCACAGTGTAGGTTGGGAAAAGTATGTGAACCCCAAGGCTAATGAGGTTTGCTATTCACAAGAAGCATTTCCGGATGTGAACCATGCCTCGAACAAAAGAGATCTCAGAAGACCTAAGATTACGAATTGTTGCATCAGGACAACGACCCAAAACACAGAAGTAAATCAACAACAGAATGGCTTCAACAGAAGAAAATATGCCTTCTGGAGTGGCCCAGTCAGAGTCCTGACCTCAACCCAATTGAGAAGCTGTGGCATGACCTCAAGAGAGCAGTTCACACCAGACATCACAAGAATATTACTGAACTGAAACAGTTTTGTAAAGAGGAATGGTCCAAAATTCCTCCTGACCATTGTGCAGGTCTGATCCGCAACTATAGAAAAGGTTTGGTTGAGGTTATTGCTGCCAAAGGTGGGGCAACCAGTTATTAAATCCAAAGGTTTACAGAGTGTGTTCAATAAAGACATGGAAACGTATAATTGTTTGTGTTATTAGTTTAAGCAGACTGTGTTTGTCTATTGTTGTGACTTAGATGAAGATCAGATCACATGTTATGACCCATTTATGCAGAAATCCAGGTAATTCCAAAGGGTTCACATACTTTTTCTTGCCACTGTAGATGCAGACACACACAGAGACACACACACACAAACACACAGACACACACACACACACAGCTCTGCACCATACCCAAGGTTACGTGGTTCCAAAGTTACGGTTGGTCAGGGGGACAGGTTTATGGGCTGTCCAGACCTTTCCCCTCCTTCTGACAGCCAGACCCGAGCCAATGGTTCAGACCCGAGCCAATGGTTCAGACCCGAGCCAACGGTTCAGACCCGAGCCAACGGTTCACGCTCAGGTGTTAGCCATGCACAGGCAGACACATGTAGTCCTACCCACAACATCACGCTTTGTCTCTGTCACACACAAACTTGCTGAGTTGTCCCACAAACATCACACACACACTAGCTCAAACGCTCATCCACTGACACTGCGGACACACGCACACGGAGACAGATGTTCCTAAATTCATAACTTTGGAATGTAGAAGCCTACTGAGCATGTGTTAGCTTTTGTCCTGTGGTTTGTGTGTGTCTGTGTGCGTGTGCGTGTGCGTGTGCGTGTGTGTGTGTGTGCATATGACTTGTGTATGGGTGGATGTGTGTGTGTACATCTGTGTCTGTGTGTGTGCACATGAATAAAAACTTTGTGCACAAAAAGCGGGTAGAGTGATTGACAGTTTATAATTGTCCATGAAAGGTTCACCTGAGCCAGGCTGTCTGAGGGTCTAAGCTGCTTGGAACTGGCTGTCTATAAGGATAAATCTAAAGACATGTATACATTTCAGTCTCTCTGCACTGAAGCAACACTACGTGTGTGTGTGTGTGTGTGTGTGTGTGTGTGTGTGTGCGCACACACGCTCACACACACACACACACACACACACCAATGCAGCAATCCTACACCTCCTAGACATCTGTCTCCTTAATAAGCGCAGGCTGAAGAATGCTGCTCAATAAAAGACTAGAGACCATTAAACTCTCCTACTTGATTGGGTTTTACACCAGAACTTTATGCCTAGTTACAAGATAGACAAGTCTAGATATGAAATTAAGGTATATAGAGAAAAGTTATATGAGAATCTCTCTCTCTCTTGTTAAAAGGTTTGGGTGGAAATTAGCAGACCGTGAAGTTACTGTACGTAACCCTGAAGTGGAGGGAGAACACACAACACACAAGGCGGGAGAACACACACACACACACATTGTCCACGGTATGGAAAAGATTGCAAACCATCAGAGTCTTATCTCACAGTGTTGTTTTGAATCTGAGGGGATTGAATAATTCCTACACTGTATTTAAAACACAAAGAAATTAAAGCGTCTCAGAGTAGGGGTACTGATCTAGGATCTGACAATATATATTTACATTTTTACATTTTAGTCATTTAGCAGACGCTCTTATCCAGAGCGACTTACAGTTAGTGAGTGCATACATTATTATTATATATATATATATATTTTCTTTTTTTTCAAACTGGCCCCCCATGGGAATCGAACCCACAAACCTGGCATTGCAAACGCCATGCTCTACCAACTGAGCTACGTCCCTGCCGGCCATTCCCTCCCATGCCCTGGACGACGCTGGGCCAATTGTGCGCCGCCACATGGGTCTCCCGGTGCGCCGCCCCATGGGTCTCCCGGTCGCGGCCGGCTATGACAGAGCCTGGCTTTGACAGAGCCGGCTATGCAGTACCAATCAAAAGTTTGGACACACCTACTCATTCAAGGTTTTTCTTTATTTTTTTACTATTTTCTACATTGTAGAATAATAGTGAAGACATCAAAACTATGAAATAACACATATGGAATCATGTAGTAACCAAAAAAGTGCTAAACAAATCAAAATATATTTTATATTTGAGATTCTTCAAAGTAGTGTTATTTCATCGTTTTGATGTCTTCACTATTATTCTACTATGTAGAAAATAGTAAAACATTAAGAAAAACCCTTGAATGAGTAGGTGTGTCCAAACTTTTGACTGGTACTGTGTGTATATATAGTTGAAGTCGGAAGTTTACATACACTTAGGTTGGAGTCATTAAAACTCATTTTTCAACCACTCCACACATTTCTTGTTAACAAACTATAGATTTGGCAAGTCGGTTAGGACATATACTTTGTGCATGACACAAGTAATTTTTCCAACAATTGTTTACAGACAGATTATTTCACTTATAATTCACTGTATCACAACTCCAGTGGGTCAGAAGTTCACATACACTAAGTTGACTGTGCCTTTAAACAGCTTGGAAAATTCCAGAAAATGATGTAATGGCTTTAGAAGCTTCTGATAGGCTAATTGACATCATTTGAGTCAATTGGAGGTGTACCTGTGGATGTATTTCAAGGCCTACCTTCAAACTCAGTGCCTCTTTGCTTGATATCATGGGAAAATCAAAAGAAATCAGCCAAGACCTCAGAAAACAAATTGTAGACCTCCACAAGTTTGGTTCATCCTTGGGAGCAATTTCCAAATACCTGAAGATACCACGTTCATCTGTACAAACAATAGTACGCAAGTATATACACCATGGGACCACGCAGCCGTCATACTGCTCAGGAAGGAGACGCGTTCTGTCTCCTAGAGATGAACGTACTTTGGTGCGAAAAGTGCAAATCAATCCCAGAACAACAGCATAGGACCTTGTGAAGATGCTGGAGGAAACAGGTACAAACGTATTTATATCCACAGTAAAACGAGTCCTATATCGACGTAACCTGAAAGGCCGCTCAGCAAGGAAGAAGCCACTGCTCCAAAACTGCCATAAAAAAGCCAGACTACGGTTTGCAACTGCACATGGGGACAAAGATCGTACTTTTTGGAGAAATGTCCTCTGATCTGATGAAACACAAATATAACTGTTTGGCCATAATGACCATCGTTATGTTTGGAGGAAAAAGGGGGCCGCTTGCAAGCTGAAGAACACCATCCCAACCATGAAGCACGGGGGTGGCAGCATCATGCTATGCTGCAGGAGGGACTGGTGCACTTCACAAAATGCATGGCATCATGAGGAAGGAAAATTATGTGGATATATTGAAGCAACATCTCAAGACATTAGTCAGGAAGTTAAAGCTTGGTCGCAAATTAGTCTTCCAAATGGACAATGACTCCAAGCATACTTCCAAAGTTGTGGTAAAATGGCTTAAGGACAACAAAGTCAAGGTATTGGAGTGGGCATCACAAAGCTCTGACCTCAATCCCATAGAACATTTGTGGGCAGAACTGAAAAAGTGTGTGCGAGCAAGGAGGCCTACAATCCTGACTCAGTTACACCAGCTCTGTCAGGAGGAATGGGCCAAAATTCACCCAACTTATTGTGGGAAGCTTGTGGAAGGCTACTTGAAACGTTTGACCCAAGTTAAACAATTTAAAGGCAATGCTACCAAATACTAATTGAGTGTATGTAAACTTCTGACCCACTGGGAATGTGATGAAAGAAATAAAAGCTGAAATAAATCATTCTCTCTACTATTATTCTGACATTTCACATTCTTAAAATAAAGTGGTGATCCTAACTGACCTAAGACAGGGAATTTTTACTAGGATTAAATGTCAGGAATTGTGAAAAACAGAGTTTAAATGTATTTGGCTAAGGTGTATGTAAACTTCCGACTTCAACTGTATATATTACTTTTTTTTGTTATGATCTTAAAGGTAAAACTGATCCTAGATCAGCACTCCTACTCTGATATGCTTTCTGGATGCGGGCCCAGAGCTCAGAGTCTGCTCTATATCGGTCAGGAGGGACGTTGTGTCATATAGAAATGCTCTCTTTGTGAAATTGCTGCTTTGAGGTCTTTCTCTTTCTCTTCCTCCCTCTCTCTCCTTCCCTATCTCTCACTCACCCTACGTCTCTCCCTCATTTCCCCTCTTTCAATCTACCCTATTCCCCTTCTTTCCTTCTCTCTCTCTCCCTCCTCCCCTCTTTCCTTCTCTCTCTCTCCCTCCTCCCCTCTTTCCTTCTCTCTCTCTCCCTCCTCCCCTCTTTCCTTCTCTCTCTCTCCCTACTCCCCTCTTTCCTTCTCTCTCTCCCTCCTCCCCTCTTCCCTCCCTACCTTCATCCCTCTTCAACATGTGCCAAATGAGCATTTTACTGCGCTCTGCTCACTTTAGATTTATAAGAACATAAAAACAGTCTTCTCTTAAATCTGCCTCCCTCGCTCCTCTCTGGCGGTGCAGGAGTCGAGTGCTGCCTCCCTTCCAGCCATCTGCTCTAGTCAGCCTCCCTCGCTCCTCTCTGACAGTGCAGGAGTCGAGTGCTGCCTCCCTTCCAGCCATCTGCGATAGTCATTAGGGTCTAAACATCTTCCATGTGGCAACAGAGACCTGGGCTCTGTAACGCCTGTAATAATGGCTATCTCTAACACGCACTGTTTTGTCTTGGTTGGTTTTTACCTCAGGTACTACTTCAAAGTCCAGGCGAAGAATGTCTTTGGGCTGGGACCGGTTAGCGATACACTCACCTATGTCACTGAATCAGGTCTGTATGAGTATTAGGTGAGGTTGCTAAATACTGTTCTACGGTCGGTTTTGCTTTGTGCCTGGAAATGGTTGTGGTTCTGGGATTGGGAATAGGTTTGCTGATCCTAGATCTACTAAGGCCACGTCTACTTGAGTTGTCCGTATCATCCTGTTTTTAGTTTATGTATGAATTCTGTTCCAGTTCATGTCTCTCATTTGAATGTTTTCTGTTTTTCAGATGACCCTCTTCTTATTGAACGGCCGCCTGGTGAGTTGTATCGAAATGTCTCATATGTTACTCTTACTCTAACAATATTGACAAAACATGTTGGCCTAAATTGCTCTAGTCCAGAAGATAATAATAATAATAATAATAATAATAATATGCCATTTAGCAGACGCTTTTATCCAAAGCGACTTACAGTCATGCGTGCATACATTTTTACGTATGGGTGGTCCCGGGGATCGAACCCACTACCCTGGTGTTACAAGCACCATGCTCTACCAATTGAGCTACAGAGGACCGCAAGATCACTGCTTCAGGTCATTTGAAGAAACTCAAAGTGACAGTTGGAGTGAGCTGGTGAGGAGTTAACAGTCTGTGGCATACCAAAGGCTGCATGCACCTACACTGACATATACTGGACTTGGCAGACATCCATAGTGGTAAAACGATGCCAAAGTACTGTTTTGGTATTTATTGTTTTTAATTAAGAGAGTCAGTCAGGTATTTCGAGGAGGGGGATGAGGGGGGCAGGTGCTGGTTCACTCCCTCCCCTCTCACCCCTTCCTCCCCCCTCCCTTGGGTGCTATGCACAATTTGCTGTGTATCTGAAAAGGAGAGACTGGCATATTGAGAACTGGCAGTAAAGGGGATGTGTAGTTAGTCTTGACTAGCTCTGTGAGAACTGACAGGTTGAGTGTAGTTTTTTTATTTCTATTTTTATTTAACCGTTATTTTATCAGGGAGTCATACTGAGACCAAGGTATCTTTTACAGCCCTGAATTATATAAATTACAGAAAATACACACATCAAAATAAAAATACAAAATGCAAGCAGAAAGAAAGAAACACGGTCATAAAAAACAAAGACATTCATCAGTAAAAAGGTCCTTCATCAGCGATCTGAATTGGCCTAGAGGCACCAAAACAGAAACTTTTCCGAACATTTTGAAGATTGTTCCCCAAATAAAGTGCAAAAAATCTAAAAGCTGATTTACCTAACTCAGTAGACACCAAAGGAATTGTGGTGTATTGAGAAATGTATTATGTGTTAATAGGTTTAGATTTAAAATGGTTGCAAATAGCCAATGGGATTTGTATGCAGGGGTTGAGTTATTTTAAATTAACAAATGACAATGGGGTTTATCCGTTCTTGCATTGAAGTGATTGAATTACGTGATGCAAGGGCAGTGAAAATTCAATGATGTATTGGGGAGTTGGGCTGAAGACACTGTAGAGAGTGGTCAACTGGAATGTGTTAAGGAGAACATGAAATAAATCTGTTCTGTTTATTATAAGTACGCTTCAGAGTCTTCAGTAAAAGAACCCAGCATCTTAGGATGCAACAGGAATTTCCAGAGTTAGCCATCCCTGAGACCGGGTGTGATAACTCGTATGTCTAAAGTTTAGTAATGATGTTAGGTACAGTGGGACTTTTTGTAAAAGTAAATAAATGAAAACATAGCAATGTATCAACCTACGTGACATCAAAGAGGGCCAACCAACTTTCTGGTAGAGAATGCAGCGATGAGTGCTAAAACTGTTGCCCATAATAAAGCGCATTGCGTTATGTTAAACTGCATCTAACGGCTTTAATGAAGTAGCAGCTGCGTTCATATAGATGATGTCGCCATAGTCTAGGACCGATAGGAACGTCGACTGAATAATCTCCTTTCTACTATTTATCGAGAGGCAGGACCTTTTTCTATAGAAGAAGACCATTTTTATTCTAAACTAACTCGTCAATATGCTTTTTAAAAGACAGCTTTTCATCTATCCAGATGCCCAGATACAGTGAGGGAAAAAAGTATTTGATCCCCTACTGATTTTGTACGTCTGCCCACTGACAAAGAAATGATCAGTCTATAATTTTAATGGTAGGTTTATTTGAACAGTGAGAGACAGAATAACAACAAAAAAATCCAGAAAAACGCATGTCAAAAATGTTATAAATTGATTTGCATATTAATGAGGGAAATAAGTATTTGACCCCTTCTCAATCAGAAAGATTTCTGGCTCCCAGGTGTCTTTTATACAGGTAACGAGCTGAGATTAGGAGCACACTCTTAAAGGGAGTGCTCCTAATCTCAGTTTGTTACATGTATAAAAGACACCTGTCCACAGAAGCAATCAATCAATCAGATTCCAAACTCTCCACCATGGCCAAGACCAAAGAGCTCTCCAAGGATGTCAGGGAATTGTAGACCTACACAAGGCTGGAATGGGCTACAAGACCATCGCCAAGCAGCTTGGTGAGAAGGTGACAACAGTTGGTGCGATTATTCACAAATGGAAGTGTGATGTCACGAGAGGCTGTGTCCTGGAGGGACGTTACATCCCCCTGAGATGGCTGCAAACCCAGACAGCTATGGCTCCATCTGCTGGTATGGTCGGGAACTCCAACCCTCTATGGCCAATCTTCCCACGCAGCTGAAACCAATCAGGGCTGATGGGCTGGAGTTGTTTTGGAAGGGAAGAGACACGGTCTGGAGGGTGGGTTGGAGGAAGAAGAGAATTGTATTATAATTTCGTTAGTTGCCGAAGACGTTGAATAAAATCCTTGTTTTGGTTGAACCTGGACTCCTTGCACTACTTGGGCAACCCCGCTGGAAGCGGTAGCCTCTCGTGGCATCACAGATGGTGGAGAATACAGGCACGCTCAAGCGTTAATAGTGCATGTCAGAGGAGGATACCGAAGGTTTGATCACCCAGTTTTCCAAGTTGGCCGTAGGCTCCCCGCCGACTGAAATGGAGGACATATTGAAAGCCCTTGTTGCTGGCCAGCAAGCCCAGATGCAAGTAAACGTGGCTCTCTTGGAGGAGCAAAAGAAAGCCAACCTTCTGAAGGCAGAGGAATTGCAGTTGCAGAGACAGAGGGTGGTCCAAAATACCCGCCCAATAAAGGCAAGTGACTTTATATCTAAGATGGGAGCTACCGATGACATTGAGGCATACCTGCATGCATTTGAGGCCACGGCCACTAGGGAAGCCTGGCCCAAGCAACAGTGGGTTGGTCTGTTAGCCCCCTTTCTAACCGGGGAATCGCTGAATGCTGTCCGGGACCTGGGCCCTGACCAGGTTACTGACTATGATGCCCTGAAGTCTGAGATCCTCAGCAGATATGGACTCACAAAATTTGGTATGGCCCAGCGCTTTCACAGTTGGACCTTCCAACCAGACCAACCTCCTCGGGCGCAGATGCATGAACTTGTCCGAATCGCAAGGAAATGGCTGGATCCGCAGAGGAATACAGCAGCGGCGGTGGTGGAGGCCGTTGTGGTGGATCGTTACCTCACGCGCCCTGCCTTATGAGGCAAAACGGTTCATCAGTCAACAGGCCTTGACCACGGCTGATCTGACCGTGGAAGCTGTGGAAAAGTACCAGGCCACAGCGGAGATGCTGAATGCTTCCCGAAAAGACCCCAGGAGTGCGGCCCCACCACAAATGGGAAGAACCCGTCCAAAGGACCCCAAGGTCTCGAACCCAGCCACGTCAGGACTTATCCCGGCTCCAGGGGGAGCCAGAAACCAGGCGGGTCCAAGAAGAGTACACCAGGAGGGGGAAACTCGACAGTGTTACCGGTGTGGGGAGATTGGACATATCTCCTGGCAGTGTGGGAAACCAGCCGATGAACCTATGCCCACTGCGGAGTCCTCCAGCTCAGCACCCACACACCGTTTTGCCTCGCTCTTGGGAGTCGTAGATGGCGGCCCAGATCGACCCCCCCACCTGCCCGGTAACTGTGAATCACCATGATGTGGAGGCCTTACTGGATTCTGGTAGCCGGGCCACCCTGGTGCGTAAGGATTTGGTGGGCCCAACGTGTCTGACCCCGGGGAAAGTCCTCCCAGTTTCCTGTGTCCATGGGGACACCAGAGAATACCCCATTACTGAACTTACAATGACCAGCACACGGGGAACCATACACACGACGGCGGGGTGGTTGATTCCCTCCCCGTCCCTGTCCTAATTGGACGAGACTGCCCAGCCTTTTACCCACTCTGGAGAGAGTCTCAGGAGAGGATAACCCAGTACCTCGGAAACGGAGAGGCAAGACTCATCCTGGGAAGGCTCCGTGCAATCCTCCGAGTTACTCACTCCCGCCCGGGCTCTGATAGGGATGGCAGGTGCCCAGACCGACACAGAGACGGAGCTACAGAATCTGGACAAAGAACTGTCTGGTCTGAAGGGGACCGCTGAGAGGTATCGTTTGTTAAAGCAACAGTTAGACATGAAGACAGAAGAGTTAGATATCCTCCAGGCTAAACTCCAACAGAGCTCCTTCCCTAAGCAACAGGAGGAGCTGGAGAGGCTGCGCAGGACCATCGAGGAGTGTGAGGAGACCCTGCGCAGTAGTAAGGAGGTCCAGAAGAAGGCAGAGGAGAAGTACAAGGTGTTGGAGAACAAGATGAAGAATGCGGAGGCAGAGAGAGAGAAGGAACTGAAAGCTGCTCAACAGAAGCTAAACTCTGCTAAAACCAAGGCTGATGCGTTCAGTAAGAAACTCAAGGAGAGACAACAGGAGGCGGAGTCCCTGGTCCTAGAGTTGGAGGAGTTGAAGAGAGAGCAGTCTGGCAAGCACCACGGCAATGCGGACGCCCTCTCCCGGCGTGATGCCTTCTTCGCTGCCTTTACCCCGGACGAGGACGTCGGTCCCGAGGAGGGGGATGTGTGATGTCACGAGAGGCTGTGTCCTGGAGGGACGTTACATCCCCTGAGATGGCTGCAAACCCAGACAGCTATGGCTCCATCTGCTGGTATGGTCGGGAACTCCAACCCTCTATGGCCAATCTTCCCACGCAGCTGAAACCAATCAGGGCTGATGGGCTGGAGTTGTTTTGGAAGGGAAGAGACACGGTCTGGAGGGTGGGTTGGAGGAAGAAGAGAATTGTATTATAATTTCGTTAGTTGCCGAAGACGTTGAATAAAATCCTTGTTTTGGTTGAACCTGGACTCCTTGCACTACTTGGGCAACCCCGCTGGAAGCGGTAGCCTCTCGTGGCATCACAGAAGAAACACAAAAGAACTGTCAATCTCCCTCGGCCTGGGGCTCCATGCAAGATCTCACCTCATGGAGTTGCAATAATCATGAGAACGGTGAGGAATCAGCCCAGAACTACACGGGAGGATCTTGTCAATGATCTCAAGGCAGCTGGGACCATAGTCACCAAGAAAACAATTGGTAACACACTACGCCGTGAAGGACTGAAATCCTGCAGTGCCCGCAAGGTCCCCCTGCTAAAGAAAGCACATATACAGGGCCGTCTGAAGTTTGCCAATGAACATCTGAATGATTCAGAGGAGAACTGGTTGAAAGTGTTGTGGTCAAATGAGACCAAAATCGAGCTCTTTGGCATCAACTCAACTCGCCGTGTTTGGAGGAGGAGGAATGCTGCCTATGACCCCAAGAACACCATCCCCACCGTCAAACGGGGGCTTTGGGGGTGTTTTTCTGCTAAGGGAACAGGACAACTTCACCGCATCAAAGGGACGATGGACGGGGCCATGTACGATCAAATCTTGGGTGAGAACCTCCTTCCCTCAGCCAGGGCATTGAAAATGGGTCGCGGATGGGTATTCCAGCATGACAATGACCCAAAACACACGGCCAAGGCAACAAAGAAGTGGCTCAAGAAGAAGCACATTAAGGTCCTGGAGTGGCCTAGCCAGTCTCCAGACCTTAATCCCATAGAAAATCTGTGGAGGGAGCTGAACGTTCGAGTTGCCAAACGTCAGCCTCGAAACCTTAATGACTTGGAGAAAATCTGGAAAGAGGAGTGGAACAAAAAAAATGAGATGTGTGCAAACCTGGTGGCCAACTACAAGAAACGTCTGACCTCTGTGATTGCAAACAAGGGTTTTGCCACCAAGTACTAAGTCATGTTTTGCAGAGGGGTCAAATACCTATTTCCCTCATTAAATTGCAAATCAATTTATAACATTTTTGACATGCGGTTTTCTGGATTTTTTTGTTATTATTCTGTTCAAATAAACCTACCATTAAAATTATAGACTGATCATGTCTTTGTCAGTGGGCAAACGTACAAAATCAGCAGGGGATCAAATACTTTTTTCCCTCACTGTACTTGTAAGCAGGGACACGATCAATATGGACACCATCCAAAGTACATGCTTAAATCATCAGTTATTTGTACAGTTGAAGTCGGAAGTTTACATTCACCTTAGCCAAATACATTTAAACTCAGTTTTTCACAATTCCTGACATTTAATCCTAGTAAAAATTCCCTGTCTTAGGTCAGTTAGGGATCACCACTTTATTTTAAGAATGTGAAATGTCAGAATAATAGTAGAGAGAATGATTTATTTCAGCTTTTATTTCTTTCATCACATTCCCAGTGGGTCAGAAGTTTACATACACTGAATTAGTATTTGGTAGCATTGCCTTTAAATTGTTTAACTTGGGTCAAACGTTTCGGATAGCCTTCCTCAAGGCCCATTCCTCCTGACAGAGCTGGTGTAACTGAGTCAGGTTTGTAGGCCTCCTTGCTCGCACACGCTTTTTCAGTTCTGCCCACACATTTTCTATAGGATTGAGGTCAGGGCTTTGTGATGGCCACTCCAATACCTTGACTTTGTTGTCCTTAAGCCATTTTGCCACAACTTTGAAAGTATGCTTGCGGTTATTGTCCATTTGGAAGACCATTTGCGACCAAGCTTTAACTTCCTGACTGATGTCTTGAGATGTTGCTTCAATATATCCACATAATTTTCCTTCCTCATGATGCCATCTATTTTGTGAAGTGCACCAGTCCCTCCTGAAGCAAAGCACCCCCACAGCATGATGCTGCCACCCCCGTGCTTCACGGTTGGCATGGTGTTCTTCGGTTTGCAAGCCTTCCCCTTTTTCCTCCAAACATAACGATGGTCATTATGGCCAAACAGTTCTATATTTGTTTCATCAGACCAGAGGACATTTCTCCGAAAAGTACGATCTTTGTCCGCATGTGCAGTTGCAAACCATACTCTGGCTTTTTTATGGCGGTTTCGGAGCAGTGGATTCTTCCTTGCTGAGTGGCTTTTCAGGTTATGTCGATATAGGACTCGTTTAACTGTGGATATAGATACGTTTGTACCTGTTTCCTCCAGCATCTTCACAAGGTCCTTTGCTGTTGTTCTGGGATTGTTTTGCACTTTTCGCACCAAATACGTTCATCTCTAGGAGACAGAACGCGTCTCCTTCCTGAGCGGTATGATGGCTGCGTGGTCCCATGGTGTTTATACTTGCGTACTATTGTTTGTACAGATGAACGTGGTACCTTCAGGCGTTTGGAAATTGCTCCCAAGGATGAACCAGACTTGTGGAGGTCTACAATTAATTTTCGGAGGACTAGGCTGATTTCTTTTGATTTTCCCATGATGTCAAGCGAAGAGGCACTGAGTTTGAAGGTAGGCCTTGAAATACATCCACAGGTACACCTCCAATTGACTCAAATGATGTCAATTAGCCTATCAGAAGCTTCTAAAGCCATGACATAATTTTCTGGATTTTTCCAAGCTGTTTAAAGGCACAGTCAACTTAATGGATGTAAACTTCTGACCCACTGGAATTATGATACAGTGAATTATAAGTTAAATAATCTGTCTGTAAACAATTGTTGGAAAAATTACTTGAGTCATGCACAAAGTAGATGTCCTAACCGACTTGCCAAAACTATAGTTTGTTAACAAGACATTTGTGGAGTGGTTGAAAAACGAGTTTTAATGACTCCAACCTAAGTGTATGTAAACTTCCGACTTCAACTGTATGTGCTCTAGAGAACAACATATACTTACTTTTACCTGCATTCAATACTAATTTCAGGTCAATCAAGTTTTTCTGTAATACATTGAAGGCAGACTTTAGTTCAGATAGAGCCTGGTCAACCGTGGGGGCAATAGCATACACAATAGTATCATTGGCATACAAGTGCAGGTTACAATTTTTTACAGACAAGTCGATATTGTTAATGTAAACAGTAAAAAGTACAGGACCCAAAATCAACCCTTGCGGGACACCTTTCATAATGTCCAGGAAACCTGATTTAACACCATCAATAGATACACATTGAGTTCTATCTGTCAAGTAATTTTTAAACCAGTTACATGCAGCCTGGTCTAGGCCAATTGAGAAAAGCCTCTGAATTAGCAGTGAGTGATTAACAGTATTGAAAGCCTTTGACAGGTCAATGAAGAGGGCAGCACAATGTTGCCTTTTATCCATAAAATTAACCACATGATTTATAACTAGGGATGCAGCAGAGATGGTGCCATGACCTGGTCTAAAACCCAACTGATGTACATTTAGAATACATTTAAAAGATAAGAAAGATCTTAGCTGAGAATTAATCAAGGATTCTAATATTTTAGCTAGGCAGAAAATTTAGAATTAGGGCGATAATTATTTAGGTCACAAGGGTCACCACTTTTGTGAAGGTGGAGTACATGAGCCGCCTTCCAAACAACTTACATTTTAGTCATTTAGCAGACGCTCTTATCCAGAGCGACTTACAGTTAGTGAGTGCATACATTTTCATACTGGGGATAGTACCAGTTATAATCGTCAGGTAAAAAAATATGGGTTAATGATTCAGCAATCACGGGGGCAGAGAGCTGCAACAAAAATGTATCAAGCATATCAGCCCCAGACAATTTTTTTACATCAAACTTAAGCAAGGCATCTAGCACATCACAGATGGTAAATTGCTGAAATGAAAACAAAGATTCACTAGAAGTTGACGTGTTAACCGTTGAGTCCGCTAGAGGCTGGCAGAGGGAAGAGTAGTCGATTAGTTAGTCTTGACTAGCTCTGTTAGAACTGAGTAGGTATTAATGACTAGCTTTGTGAGTGTAGCATTAAGTAAGCACTCTGTTAGATCAGGAGGGACTGTCATTAAGGACATGCTGAGCGCTCACCCTTCACCGCAACAGTTTAGTGGTCATGTAATATATGCCATTTAGCAGACACTTTTACATTGTAGTTATTTAGAAGACACACTTATCCAGAACAACTAGGGTTAAGTGCCTTGCTCAATGGCACATCGACAGATTTTTCACCTAGTCGGCAGGGATTCAAACCAACGACTTTTCGGTTATTAGCTCAATGCTCTTAACCGCTAGGCTACCTGCCTTCCTCTAGGTGGAGAGCCTATCTGGATCCCCTTCTCCTTCAGATTCAACCCCCAGCACAGTGCCTGTAAGGGCAGCCAGTACGTCAAGAGGACCTGGTACAGAAAGTTTGTGGGCGTGGTCCTGTGCAACTCACTGAGATACAAAATCTTTATGGGAGATGGGCTGAAAGGTACTACTGCTGTTACTTCTCACCTTCCTCTCCTCCTTTATCTCCTTCTCTCTCAAGTTTAAGTCTTTGATCAATTCAAGTTGCTTTACAGTTTCTCCTATTTTTTATTTTATAATCTCACCACCATGTATCTCCCTCCCACTTTCCTGTTTTTCTTTCACTACCATCCCCTCTTGCTCTCCCTTTCATTCTCTCACTCTTTCACTACATTTATCTTAATCACACCCTTTCTTTCCGTCTCTCATTTCTACACTACTGGGTGTTTTATTGTTTTGGGGCTCTGTGGTCTCATTACATAATGGAATATTGTGTGAGAGAGTGTTCTGTTGTTAACCATTGACTGCTCTCCCATCTCTGTATCTCTCACTCCATCTCTCCCTCCATCTCTCTCTGTCTCTCATCTCTCTTTCCCTCCAGAAACGTTCTACAGTATAGCAGACACATTCGGCCATGGGGAGGACCACTGCCAGTTTGTAGACTCTTACCTAGACGGGAGGACAGGCTCCCCCAGCCTCTCAACGTATCTTCCCACAGCACAAGGTAATAAAAACGAACAAATTAACTCCCAGAATTCATCACTCACCTACAGCCTGGTGATATTAAAAATAATTATATTCTAATTCATATTAAGTCCCATAGCCTTGATTATATACAACCTCAATATCCTTGCTCTAGGCTGAATAGAAACAGTCAGAATCATCTAACAAAGCATTATAAATGTGTTACATCTATTCATAATTCATTATAACACTCTCTGTCCTCCTCTGTGCAGGTTACTATCGATCATACAGGCAGGAGCCAGTCAACTTCGGACCTATTGGCCGGCATACGCCACATCCCTTCGTGGGATGGTACGAGTGCGGGGTGCCCATCCCTGGCAAGTGGTAACACAGGGGGTCACAAAGAGGTCATCATCGAGGGCATCCAAACTCCATCCTGCTGCAGCCTCTCTCGTGCTCTCACTGACCCCGCCCCCTGGAGATGAACTGTTGCTAACCACAGCAGAAAGACAACATTCCAAACTTATACTGCTCAGATCAAAGAGAATATAATACTTTAAACAACACTAATATTTCCATGTATTCATTACCATGCACTTTTATAAAAGCAGTTTGTATATGAGGGGGAAAAAGCATGTATTGCTAATGCTTAGTTTAACTTTTGTCTTCCGGATCGGAAAGAATCCTTGTTTATTCCCAACTATTCTCAAGTGGAAGTGCACCTGTGATCATGAAATCACTAATGAAATGGGAGATCCTGTAAAAGACCAAAGCACAAACTGAACAGTACTAATGGGAGAGTAGGGTTTGTATGTGTGTTTATTATCAATCAAGAGACCTTGTTCATAACAGTAGTATGATACAGTAATGGCTTTTGACAACTAGTTTTGGTGTCAGTTTTCTTGAACATGCATAGTGTTTTTATACTCTTTGTTATTACGAGACTCCATAAGATCAAAAGTTGCTGTGGAAGTGTTGTATGTACACAGACAATGAATAACAATACTTAATATTTGCTCAGGAATGGTTGGACATTAAATAAAGGTGCTATGGAAAACAAGGAACCCCTTAATGTTTAATTTGTTCCGTGAGAATATCTGAATGTCCATGTTTAAGGAAACTCAATCTGTCAAATACTGAGCAAATTGTAACAATGACGCTGTGAGTCGAGAAGCAGGTGCAGGTGAAACGTTTAATAAAACAACAAATATGAAACGAGACAGCGTAACAAGGGCAATATAGCATAAACACAGGAACAATACCGACTGAGGACTAAACGTAAGGGAGGGACATATAAAGGGGAGGTAATGAGGAAGGTAATGGAGTCCAGGTGTGAATCAAAATGATCTGCAGGTGCGCGTAATGATGGATGTCAGGTGTGCGTAATGATGAATCCCAGGACCGGTGGTTAGTATTCCGGCAACGTCACACACCGGAGTGGAGGAGCAGGAGTAGACGTGACAGTACCCCCCCTCTGATGCATGGCTCCCGCCGCAGGACAACACCGACCAGAGGGATGACCCCGAGGACGAGGAGCGGGTCGGTCCGGGCGGCGAAGGTGGAAATCACGGATGATGTTGGGATCCAGAATGTCCTCCACCGGAACCCAACACCGCTCCTCTAGGCCATACCCCTCCCAGTCCACCAGGTACTGGAGCCGACCCCCACGATGCAGAGAGTCCAGTAGGGATCTGACAGCATACGCTGGACTCCCCTCGATGTCCATGGGGGGGTGTCGTGGGGGATAGCTTCAGCTAGGGGACCAGGAACCACCGGCCTGAGAAGGGAGACATGAAAAGAGGGTGAGATACGATAGTGACTGGGCAGCTGTAACCTATACGTCACCTCATTGACCCTCCGGAGAACCTTGAACGGCCCCACAAACCGGGGGCTCAGTTTCTTGCAGGGCAGGCGGAGTGGGAGGTTCCTGGTAGAAAGCCAGATGCGATCCCCAGGGTGGAACACAGGGGTCTCACTGCGGTGGCGGTCTGCCTGTTCCTTTTGACGATGGACGGCGCGCTGGAGTCTCATGTGAGCTTCGCTCCACACCTCTTCTGCGCACCGGAACCACACATCAACCGCAGGAGCTTTGATCTGGGCCAGGGCCGGCTGAAAACCCAGAATACACTGGAAGAAGGTCAACCCAGTGGAGGAGTGACGTAGCGAGTTCTGGGCGTACTCTGCCCATGGAAGGAATTGTGCCCACTCACCCTGCCGGTCCTGACAGTGACTCCTCAGGAACCTCCCCAGCTCCTGGTTCATCCTCTCCACCTGCCCGTTGGACTGAGGCCGGTACCCGAGCTTCTCCATGAAGGCCCTCCATACTCGTGATGTGAATTGGGGCCCACGGTCAGAGACAATGTCCTCCGGAAGGCCATAATGCCGGGAGACCTGCTTGAAGAGTGCCTCAGCGACCTGGAGAGCAGTGGGGAGACCAGGCAGAGGGATTAAATGACAGGACTTAGAAAATCTATCCACTACCACCAAAATGGTGGTGAAACCATCAGAGGAGGGGAGATCGGATACAAAGTCAATGGATAGATGTGACCAGGGTCGCTGAGGCACGGGAAGTGGCAGGAGCTTCCCTGCTGGATCGTTCCCGGGGGGACATGTTTTGAGCACATACGGAACAGGAGTTGACATAGCGAGTGATGGGCCACCAGTATTTCCCAGAGCTCACAATAACCAACGTCGTAATTCCTCTCTGCAGAGGACAGTTTCTTAGAGTAAAACACACATGGTACAACTTCTGTGGGTTACCCTGTCGTTGAGACAGAACTGCCCCCACGCCTACCTCTGAAGCGTCCACCTCCACCACAAAGGATGTCATGGGATCTGGGTGTTTGAGCACTGAGGCGGAGGTGAAACGTCCTTTGAGTAGACAGAAGGCCTCATCGGCTGCTGTTTCCACACCAACCTACGGGGCCCTCCTTTAAGGAGAGAGGTGAGAGGAGCGGCGACAGAGCTGAAGTTCCTGATGAAGCTGCGGTAGAAGTTGGAAAAACCCAAAAACCGTTGTAACCCCTTTAAGGTGGTTGGAACTGGCCATGACCTGACTGCATCTACCTTCTTGTCGTCCATCTTCACACCCTGCGGACTGATTTGGTAGCCTAAGAAGGACACCGTCCTCTGGTGAAATTTGCACTTCTCAGCTTTGACGAACAGGTGGTTGGCGAGAAGGCGTTCCAGGACAAGCTCGAACGTGAATGACGTGATCCTCCAAGGTAGCCGAGTAGATCAGGATGTCATCGATATACACGACCACCTGGCGGCCGAGCATGTCCCTGAACACCTCGTTAACGAATGCCTGGAACACTGACGGAGCATTGGCTAAGCCATATGGCATTACCAAGTACTCGTACTGACCAGACATCATGCTAAATGCCGTCTTCCACTCATCCCCCTCCCAGATGCGGATGAGATTGTAAGCACTCCGCAGGTCCAGTTTGGTAAAGAACTGGGACCCGCGGAGCTGCTCGATGGCTGACGGCACCAATGGGAGAGGGTACCGATACTTTGAGGTGATTTCATTGAGTCCTCTGTAGTCAATGCAGTCATCCTTATAGGCCACGAAGAAGAAACCAGCCAACGCAGGGGAAGTGGACGTGCGGATGAAACCTTGTTGGAACGCCTCTTGGATGTAATCCTCCATGGCCTGGGTCTCAGCCACCGACAGAGGGTAGATGCGTTTGCGCAGAGGCGCAGAACCTGAAAGCAGGTTGATGGCACAGTCCCAGGGGCGATGAGGAGGAATACAGGTGGTGCGGGTCTTGGAGAATACCTCCCGCAGGTCCTGGTATACCTCCGGAATGTTGGGCTGCAGGGCAACCACAGGACTCTCAACCGACGTGGAACCACAGGGGACAGGGAAGCAGGTCCTCCGGCATTCGAGTGACCAGTCTGTAATTCTCATTCTCGACCATGAGATGGTAGGATTATGGCGTTGAAGCCAAGGGAGGCCGAGGATGATCTTGTGGACTGGTGCACTGGTAATGAAGAAGGGAATGTTCTCCTGATGAATGGACTCCAACGGTGAGGGTGAGTGGTTGAGTGATATGGGTGACGTTTCCGGATCCTAAAGGCTGACTATCCAGGGCTTGAACCGGAAAAGGAGACGAGAGCGGGTATGAGTTGATGTTAAGAGGGTAGGCAAGGGTCTGGTCAATAAAGTTCCCCGCGGCACCGGAATCCACTATCGCTGTAGACACAGTACATGAGGGACAGTCAGCTAGTGTAATGGACACCAAAAAGAGCCTAGTAGACAGTGATGAAGATGGAATACTCACTCCTGCCCTAGGGGTGGAAGATCACGTGACCGTCCCTCTGCTCTTGTGGATCCCTGATTCAGACATGCCGGACACCTCTGGAGCATGTGCCCTCCCTCTCCACAGTACAGACAGAGCCCCAGCTGTATCCGTCTGCGGCGCTCTGCCACGGGGAGACGAGTGACCCCTACCTCCATGGGTTCAGACTTTGATTCCAAGTGTTCACTGAGGGAGGGAGAGAAGCAATGAGAGTACCGGCGCTCCCGAAGTAGGTTATCCAGACGGATGGCCATCGCAATGAGTGCGTCCAAGGAGAGGTTGTCGTCTCAACAGGCCAGTTCCGTCTGGACCTCTTCACACAAACCTCTTCTAAATAGCGTACGAAGCGCCGGCTCATTCCATCCACTGGATGCTGCTACTGTCCGAAAGGTGAGCGCGTACTCAGCAGCCGTCTGGTTACCCTGCCGTAATTGCAGTAGCTGCTCACCTCCCTTTCTGCCCTCCGGGGAATGATCAAAAATAAATTTAAACAGAGCCATGAACCCCTCATAAGACTCAAGCTCCTCCTCTCCTTTCTTCCAGACGGCCGTAGCCCACTCCAACGCCCGCCCATTCAGCAGAGAAATCACTGTGACAACCTTGGACCTCTCGGTGGTGGGAGCTCCCCTCTGATGCGAAAAATAGAGAGAGCACTGAAGTAGGAAGCCACGGCATTTTGATGGTGTACCGTCATATTTATCCGGGAGGGATAAATGGGCATCGCTGATCTGAGCGGGTTGCTGAATGGGCTGATGTGCTGCCTCGTTGGGTCGACTGGTTGTAGAGTATCCTCCGCTGGATTAAGACAATGCCTCCTTGGTGTGTTCGAGACGTTGCACACTGAGAAGAACCTCCTCCATAACCAATCCCAGTTGTGCCAGCTGGTCATGGTGTTGACGTAGAAGATAACCCTGTTCATCGATCGTCTGAGAGATATTCGAATTTCCTGCTGCTTCCATGGTTTGAGTCGGTATTCTGTAACAATGACGCTGTGAGTCGAGAAGCAGGTGCAGGTGAAACGTTTAATAAAACAACAAACATGAAACGAGACAGCGTAACAGTGGCGATATAGTATAAACACAGGAACAATACCGACTGAGGACTAAACGTAAGGGAGGGACATATAAAGGGGAGGTAATGAGGAAGGTAATGGAGTCCAGGTGTGAATCATATTGAACTGCAGGTGCGCGTAATGATGGATGCCAGGTGTGCATAATGATGAATCCCAGGACCGGTGGTTAGTATTCCGGCAACGTCGCACACCGGAGGGGAGGAGCAGGAGTAGACGTGACACAAATAGAGTTTCAGTTTCAATTTAGTTTCATAACCTGTCTAAACTATGTACTACACAAGAGGGGACAAAATCAGTTGGAAACTGTTAAAATTGCAGGCAAAGGCCAAGAATATAAGTTTTTTAAGGGGTGAGAGAGAGAGAGAGAGAGAGAGAGAGAGAGAGAGAGAGAGAGAGAGAGAGAGAGAGAGAGAGAGAGAGAGAGAGAGAGAGAGAGAGAGAGAGAGAGAGAGAGAGAGAGAGAGAGAGAGAGAGAGAGAGAGGGCATTTGTTAGTTAGACATTCCAGCAGGAGTAACGGGGCCCAAGAGCTTTCAGTGAACGACAGGTTTCTATGTATGAAGGAAGACTGAGCTACTTGTACAATGTCACTTTCTTGTGATAACAGCAGAGTGATGATGTGTAATATATTCATGAATCTAGGAGTTCGCTGGAGGAGAGGAGATGTTCTTTGGAAGGAAGGGAGGAACTTTCTGGAAACAGTTTTGATATCTTTATGGTTGACTGTTTTCATTTTCTGTCATGTTTTGCTCTCTTGAACAAACTCAGTCTATGCAGTATGCAGTGCCTCTGGAAACTGTATTTAATTCTCGAAAGGTATCTACACTATTTAGTTTCCACATTACCTCCCTAAAAGTGAAAAGATATTCCTATTAAAATGTAATGACTTATTTATCAGGGGAATTCATTCTCATTGTCAGTCTCTGGTTGTAGCCCTCTTGTATGTATACAGGTGTAGGATCTTAATTTGATCACTCTTTTGTTGCTGAGAATTTTCCTGCACCACAGGAAATGCAGATGAGCTTTGTGATTTACATTAATCCACTGAAAACCCACACCAACAGACTTTTGATGTAGCCTACTTTTGGCCAGCTAATAACCTAACCACAGATCAAGCAACATTATGGACTAAACATTAAAATCCTATTGCTGCAGGATTATTTTGCTGTGACAATATAGGTCAAATTAAGATCCTATATCTGTACTGGTTTTGTCCTTCTGACTCTATGAAATTAATATTTCAAGACCCAATAAAAAATACATTATTTCTAGGAATCCCAGAGGCACTGGAGACAGGAGAGTTAAATAGTGGTGAGGTTTGCCTTGCTTTCGTTTGCTACATAAACATGGCACACACTCTTACCCTAAAGCTCCATTCATCTGTTTTATTCCATAGTATATGTCTTTCTGATTGATGCCTTCAATAACTCACAACAGCAGGACCAGCAAGCTAGTCTGCCCTCTGCTAAGTACGTCTGGCACATCTGAGTTGTCCTATAAGAGTAATTTATTTAATTTACCAGTGTTCTCAAAATGTGCATTTCTCTGTTTTCTGTGCCATCAACAGGTCCCCACAGCAAGCTAAATCAGAGAAAGTAACAGGGTATACCTGCAAGGCTACACCCAAAGATACATTTATCATCACTATAATTAATTCAATATTAGGTGAAGTATGTCCTTCATGACCCATAACAGAATAGTTTTTATTTTCCATTGTGGCATCCATCACTGAGAGAGTTAGTCTCCATCAACATGTTGGCTTCACCATTAGGAAAGTGGCCCATTCTCTCACCATGTTGGCATCACAGCCAGTCAGAACTCAACCATAGAAGAATACTGCAGTGTTATCAGAGTGAACCCAGCAGTTCCTTATCTGCTGCGTTTAAACAAAGTTTTGTTTGGGTTGGCTGATGTTAGTCAGACGTGTCGTGGCGGTCGGTCCCATTTAAAAGGCATCACAGCAGGGTGAACTGGGTGACACCCCTAATAGGCCAAGTAATGATTTTCACAGGGGGAAATGGTTGTATTTGGGTTGATAGTGCAACCATGTTGTAGTTTATTTCAGATAGAGTTGCAGGTGAAGGCTGCTTCTGCTTCCCTTCTGGGTTTGACTCTACGCAAAAATATTTTTATTGGCTCCTCACTGTCTTACATTGCGGTAATTCTGAGCTGAAGATGGAACAGTGGTGTGGTCCATTCTCAAATGTTCTTAACAGCAGCAGGATGACCCCACAGTTGATACACATTCAAAGACTATATACTATAAGCTTGAGTAAGTGTCTTTCTTTTGGGTAAGAGGAGAGGAGAGAGAATGTGAGGGAAGGAGACAGGAGGAGGAGAAACACACAGCAATAGCACATGCTATGGGACAACCACATCTGCTACAGATGTTGGAGAGAAGGGATAAAATCACTTTGTACAGACTCCTGGACTTTGATGTGTGTGCGTGTGTGTGTGCGTGCGTGCGTGTGTGTGTGCGCGTGCGCGTGTGTGTGTGAGAGAGAAAAAGAGAGGGAAAAAGAGAAAGAGAACATCAACAGAAAATATGAAAAGGTCAGGAATAATGAGAAAGTGGAAAAGAAAAGAAAATAATAATAGATGGGCAGATCACTGATGCAACAGGCCTCTGTTTGGAACAGCAGCTGGTTATAAAGAAGACAACAACACCATAGTAACTTAATAGATGTTTGATATGATCCACAGGCACACCATGGCTGATCGTATTCCATTGAAAGAGAGAGGCTGCGTCCGAAATGGCATCCTTTTCTCCCCTGTATAATATAAAAGTAGTGCATTATATAGGGATTAGGGTGCCATTTCAGATCACTAGAGAGAATGCTTTGGTTGCTCTCATAATGGCTTTATTCTGTTGTTCTTCAGTTTCCTGTTGTTAGAAAGAAAATAAAAGCTTGTTGACTTTCCCGTTTCCTCTGCAGTAAACATTTAGCTTAGTTGGATTGTCTCTGGCAGCGTCTGCTCTGGTTTGGCATCAGACCAATGATGAGCTCACCGATCTGAGGAGAGCAGGAGAGGAGCGAGGGATCGACGACCTAGCCAAGTGGTGCAGCAAGCACTACACAGGTGAGGTAACACCCCTGAAATCAGCAGGTTGGTACGCTCCAAAGACGGGATAGGAGATTCAATACTTTCTATCTTATCAACATTAATCCGCACTATCCTCTCCTCTTCATAGACTCACATTCATATCCATGTATTATAACCTACACAATTATTCCATGCAGCGGTACCAGAAACTGCACATGTGAGAGATTCTTCTGTCTGTGTCATATCCTCTATAATATTTTTCATGCATTTAAGTGAAAGTCAAGGTCTGGATGCTGTGCAACACTGCAGATCCTTTATATAAAAGAGGGCCAAAAGGCCATGGTGGCTTGATTGAGTCCAGGCCTAAGTCATTTTACACACGTGGACCTCACATTATAAAACTGAGCCATCTTTTTCAGTCCAGCTCCCAAATACCAGGAGATTTTTTAAAACAAAAACAATGCTATTGGCTACACCATATTCATCAAGGGTGACCCAATTTCCATATATTTGGATAACGGACATAACCATGCTTCATTACAAGGTTATTAAAACGTCAATTACAACAATTTGCGGCCGCGGTAAGAAAACACAGGTCCTTTAACTGTTTTCTACATGCTGCTGCTTTTGTGTGTGTGTCGTTTTGAATAAGTAGGTCATGCTCTGTTTGGGCTGGAAAATGTTAGCCCTCATTCTGGAGAGATTAAATCATCGCTATGGGAATCGGTAGAAAGTTTGAGAGAGAGACAGTGAGAGAGAGAGAGCAAGAGAGCGAGAGAGAGAGAAAGAGAGAGAGAGAGAGAGAGAGAGAGAGAGAGAGAGAGAGAGAGAGAGAGAGAGAGAGAGAGAGAGAGAGAGAGAGAGAGAGAGAGAGGGTGGGTGGGTGTGCGTGCGAGAGGTTTGATGACCTTTTTCGCAAATCCCCATAGGCACCATAGTCACCATGGTCACCATGGTCACCAGTCATCATAGTCAGCATAGTCTGCATGGTCACCACAGTCACCATTCATCATAGTCACCATAATCAAATCAAATCAAATCAAATTGTATTTGCCACATGCACCGAATACAACAGGTGTAGACATTACAGTGAAATGCTTACTTACAAGCCCTTAACCAACAATGCAGTTTTTTAAGAACTAAAGAGCAGCAGTAAAATAAAATAACAGTAGGAAGGCTGTATACGGGGGATACCGGTACAGAGTCAATGTGCGGGGGCACCGGCTAGTCGAGGTAATTGAGGTAATATGTACATGTGAGTAGAGTTAAAGTGACTATCCATAAATAATAAACAGAGTAGCAGCAGCGTAAAAGAGGGAGATGGGGTGGGGTGGGGGGGCAGTGCAAATAGTCCGGGTAGCGATGATTAGCTGTTCAGGAGTCATATGGCTTGGGGGTAGAAGCTGTTGAGAAGCCTTTTGGACCTAGACTTGGCACTCCGGTACCGCTTGCCATGCGGTAGCAGAGAGAACAGTCTATGACTAGGGTGGCTAGAGTCTTTGACAATTATTAGGGCCTTCCTCTGAAACCGCCTGGTATAGAGGTCCTGGATGGCAGGAAGCTTGGCCCCAGTGATGTACTGGGCCGTATGCACTACCCTCTGTAGTGCCTTGTGGTCGGAGGCCGAGCAGTTGCCATACCAGGCGGTGTTGCAAGCAGTCAGGATGCTCTCGATGGTGCAGCTGTAGAACTTTTTGAGGATCACCGCCTGGCACCATAGTCACCAATCACCATAGTCACCAGTCGGAGGTTTGGTTTCACGTATCATCATACATCAGATCCAATTGCGATTGATACGATTTCAAAAATATTTCTTTCAATACCCATCTCTTGTGTCTCTGGTTTGCCAAGAGCACTTTCAGGTGATGATAACTAGTAGAAACAACATGAGATGGTCCAGTAAATATTTGGTCCAGTAAATGACTGTTTGAATTTAAACTTAATTTGAATAAAATGCCACAGAAATCAACAGCAAGCCAGCAAATGATTTCCTAGGGGCAAATTACCCATGCTCTCTCTACAATCTGTTTAATAATTCTGGCATTTGGATTCCATTGTAGTATCGTAGTATCTGAGTATCATTAACATAATGCGGTGGTACCGTATTGGCGAGTTTTGTGCCCTCCCGGAGTCTGTGCAACATCAACACAAAACAGACCAGCGGTAGAGAAAGGTGGCCAAATGGCCTAATTGGTATTTATGTTCCATTTGACATTTACAAGTGTCAGTCAGTTGTAACACCCTGGCAAAGCATAATGCCATAATAATATCCCAGAAGAGGCTATGTTGAAGTCATTACACGTACCAACCAACACAAGCTTTTTTACATTGTTCGGAATAATGAGTCCATTAGGAGCAGGGGAACATTTGTTTCGGAGTGTTGGACACTGATGGATGATCAGGCAAGATGGCGTGTGCATCCATTCGAGTTTAGACCAAAAAGCTCTATTTGGTCATTGGCAAAAAAGCTCTCCAGATGGTCATTGGCAAACTTCAGACGGGCCTGGACATGGCCTGGCTTGAGCAGGGGGACCTTGCGTGCGCTGCAGGATTTTAATCCATGACGGCGTAGTGTGTTACTAATGGTTTTCTTTGAGACTATGGTCCCAGCTCTCTTCAGGTCATTGACCAGGTCCTGCCGTGTAGTTCTGGGCAGATCCCTCACCTTCCTCATGATCGTTGATGCCCCACGAGGTGAGATCTTGCATGGAGCCCCAGACCGAGGGTGATTGACGGTCATCTTGAACTTCTTCCATTTTATAATAATTGCGCCTACAGTTGTTGCCTTCTCAACAAGCTGCTTGCCTATTGTCCTGTAGCCCATCTCAGCTTTGTGCAGGTCTACAATTTTATCCCTGATGTCCTTACACAGCTCTCTGGTCTTGGCCATTGTGGAGAGGTTGGAGTCTGTTTGATTGAGTGTGTGGACAGGTGTCTTTTATTCAGGTAACGAGTTGAAACAGGTGCAGTTAATACAGGTAATGAGTGGAGAACAGGAGGGCTTCTTAAAGAAAAACTAACAGGTCTGTGAGAGCCGGAATTCTTACTGGTTGGTAGGTGATCAAATACTTATGTCATGCAATAAAATGCAAATTAATTACTTAAAAATCATACAATGTGATTTTCTGGATTTTTGTTTTAGATTCCGTCTCTCACAGTTGAAGTGTACCTATGATAAAAATTACAGACCTCTACATGCTTTGTAAGTAGGAAAACCTGCTAAATCGGCAGTGTATCAAATACTTGTTCTCCCCACTGTATAGACCATCTGTATGGCACTATCCAATTAAAATGGGTCCAAATGTCTATACAAAGTCTACACTAGCTGTTAGCCCATGTAGTGTTATCGAACAACATTTATGTTACAGTATTTTATCAGAACCCTGACTGGTGTTAGAAAAAGGAAGATCAGAGAGCCATTGAAGGTTAGTCTTGTATCCTTGGCAAAAGACTCAGGAATGGAGGGACTGACCAAGCCGCAAGGCAGCACACGAACGAACAGGAGCCAAAAACAACAGGCTGAGGAAAACACTTCACTCTCCAAACGTAGGGCTACATTTCATGACAGGAAATTTAAGACCTGGGGATTGTCTACTGGAGGCATAATATTTACTGAATTCCACAGATGACATTATAGCCGTCATTATACATAAAATTCAGGTCTGTTGTTTTATGGAACGTTGGATGAGATACTGAGCCCCTCACTGTTGCTGCTGCTCTGAGCTCATTCAGTCCTGGGTAATTATGAAGCACAGACCCCAGGTGCCATCTAGAACCTAAAAGGGTTCTTCGGCTGTCTCCATAGGAGAATCCTTTGAAGAACCCTTTTTGTTTTCATGTAGAACCCTTTTGGTTCCAGGTAGAACCCTTTCCACAGAGGATTCTACATGGAACCAAAAAGGGTTCTACCGGAACCAAAAAGGGTTCTCCTATGGGGACAGCAGAAGAACCCTTTTGGAACCCTATTTTATATGAGTGTAAGGATTATATCAGCTCCTTGGCACAGGAGTGGCTCGCGTATCAACCAATCACGTATCAACCAATCACGCTAGTACAGCTGGAGCCGTAGGGGTAACTGGCTATTGTCACCATAGGGACCGCTAAGGTTCGCAGAGGCTCGCCCCGCCAGATCCATTTAACGTTTTTTTAGAGGGAAGGGATGGGGAGGAGGTGCAGGGTGATGGTTCAACGACACGCTCAGTGCACTGACACATTATCATGTTTGTGTACAGTGTTGAGAAGACATAGGAGAGAGAGGGAGAGTGACATAGTGCTAAATCAGAAAGGGAAGAGGACAGCTGGACTTGGACCGACTGGAGGCCTGAACACCCCTGAGATATAGTCACATTAGTTACAGTACTGAGAGATGAGGGATATGGGATACAAGAATAAGAAAGAGGGGAGAGAGAAAGGGAGAAAAGGGGAGAGAGAGAGAGAAGGGTGCGAGGAAAAGAGGGAGAGTGGAGGCAGGGACGGGGTGAACAAGGAAGGGGGGGACAGAAAGGGGAGAGGAGGAAGAGAGAGAGGGATAGAGGAGGGGAGCAGACAGACAGAGTAAGGGAAGATGGGAGACTGGGGAGATGTTTTTCCTGCCAGATTTATTCATGTCTTGAGGATTTGGAGAAGTCTTTAGATTCAGCTTAGGTTTCTGTGGAAATGCTGCTTCCATTCCATCTTACCATTAAAAAGTCAAGTGAACCCTTTGTAATACACCAAGACATGTTGTTTCTGAGTTGAACAGTATAAGGCTATGAAACACACACAATTACCACACTCACACATGCACACACACACGCACACACACACATACAAACACACACACTCCATAACACTCTCTGGGCTATATAGGGAAAGGTTGTTGCATAGTTCTGTGTCAAACTGATTTCCAGGTAAGTAGGTCAGCTAAGAGACATTTTGCCCCACATCCCAATTCTGTCACCAATTAAGAGCACCTAAAGTGGCCTCCCGAGTGGCGCAGCGATCTAAGGCACTGCATCGCAGCGCTAGAGGCGTCACTACAGACCTGGGTTCGATCCCGGGCTGTATCACAACCAGCCGTGATCGGGAGTCCCATACGGCGGCGCACAATTGGCCAGAATCTTCCGGGTTAGGGGAGGGTTTCGCCAGGGGGGCTTTTCTTGGCTCTTCGCCCTCTAGCGACTCCATGTGGCGGGCTGAGAGCCTGCAGGCTGACCTCGGTCATTAGTTGAACGGTGTTTCCTCGCACATTCGTGTAGCTGGCTTTCGGGTTAAGCGAGTGGGTGTTAAGAAGCATGGTTTGGCGGGTAAAATAGACAGTTTGAAAAACGGAACGTTGAAATTACCACAGAACCGATCCTGGCAGTGAGACCCCATTCCCCACATGAGGCCATTCGACCCAGAGCCCAATCAGCCCCATTACAACTTTGAACTCACAGCTGCTTTAATGTTGTATTGAATGTAATGTACTGAGTGTAGTACCAGACAGTCACAGTACATAACAATGAATAGCCAATAGCCAGTCAGAATGACTCAAGACTGCGTTAGCCCACTGAGCCAAAGACTGAGAACTAAGGCTACCACATGTCTTCAAGTCTCATGCAAGGTTAGGCTACTCACCATTCAAAGATTGTTCAGCAAAAGACCTCCACTGCACTTGTCTTGGGCCAAATTACTCGTTTTTCTATTATTTCATTATTATTATTATCATGAGCTTCTGAGGTAAATACTCTGGTACGTCATTGGATTGGTCCATGCCAGGAGAAGCCCTAAAGTATGGTCACAAACTATTTTCTTGATATAGTCAAAACACAGGTTTGGCAGCAGCCTCTTTCTTTGACAAGTTTATTGTTTTTGGAAGCAATTGTTACACATCTTAGTCCTCCAAACGTTGGCGATCACAGTCATGATGTTCGACAATGTTTCGGCGAGGTAATCTGTAAAATTATTAAAATATTTACACTGCCTTGACAGTCAAAGTTCAGAGTGATGCCTCTTAATTTGTTCCTTCATGGTTTCCATGGCAACCACAAAGGTAAACAATCAGAGATGACCAATGAAGGCCTAAGATGGCCTGGGAATCAAACCCTAAACATTCTTTGAACACAGCAATAATGTTCACCTGTTGATGATCACTCTGACTCTACTCCCTCTGGTCTTCTTATTATCCAACAGCTGTAAAATAAATGTATTCTTCTGTTGTAATCTGTTATTTTTTTCATTTTTCTCTCAGATGAATGAGAGGAGACGTGCTCACTGGGGGCTTCTCTTTCCGTTCTCTGCCTCATCACCTCTCTTCATCTAATTCCTACTTTCTTTATCTGGACTCTAAAAACAACCATTATTCTGCTTCAGGGGGCTGACACCTTAGGTGAGTTAGATGACAGTTATTTCATTAAATGGACCCACTTCTTTAAAGGAAGTGAAACCAGAGCAGTTATTCACTTTAGGCTTTTTAAACATTGTTACTGTCAAACTTGATCTTATCTAACACGCCATTGATCTGTACAATGGTTTATAATGTTTGGCAATGTGGCTCCATATCCAATGCAATGTCACACCGAGGGATGGCAGAATTAAAGTGAACACAGCCAATTTATTTGCACACTGTGCTGTAACTGTGCCAGTTATAGCTAGACAGACGAAAAGTCACTTGAAAGCATAAAGGCAGTTTTCCAAGAGCAAGGAGTTACCCCTTTCCCTCAGTCCTGAAGTGGGAAAAACTTCCCCTGCAGAAATAGGTGACAAGCAGTTGCAGAACAAAACACAGACACCCATTTCATTCTCAGTATGGGACCATGAGATGGAATAGGGTTCAGTATTCTCTCTCTCTCTCTCTCTCTCTCTCTCTCTCGCTCTCTCTCTCTCTCTCTCTCTCTCTCTCTCTCTCTCTCTCTCTCTCTCCCCCACTTCATCGGTGAAAGAGCGCACGGGGAGAGGGGATATAAACGTGGGTTAAATGTGTTACAGGTGGAATTGGTGCGTTATTCTATAGGAATTCATGGATGCCCCTGGGCAAGTGACTGTTTCACTGCTACGGTCTCAAAGTATCAGCCAGAAGTGTTGGTAGGGAATGTTGATGAGGGCTTGGATTGGGAAAAAATACAGAAGTAAAATTCAAGAGCTTCTGCATTCCCTCTGGCAATTGATCCGATTATAATTGATTAATTGATCCCATATTACAGTATCATTAATCAGAGCATGAATTAATTCACCTGGATTTCAGATCTCCCTCGGTCTAATGGCCCCAGAATACAAGTAATTTCACAGATGGTGTTCCACCCCAGTACCATGAACTGCAGTCCAATGGCCATTGACTGAAGGCTAGAGATTTACTGAGTGTGACTGAAACAGGATCAACTAGTGATCTCTATTTCAGGAATACAAAACAAGATTATCTCAATATGAACATCACCAGAGAGGTCAGGTCTCCAACAAACCACATCCTGATTGTGATCATTCAACCACATAATGGAACAAACAACATCAACTCCAGGTAAGCACTTGCAGGAATTTGACCTCGGCTACAATTTCTCAAGTTTACTTCCTTCACACAGTGTATAAATGCTTGAACAGCAGTATTGGCAAGGTTAAAGGATTATCTCTCTTCCATCCCTCTCTTACTCTTTCTCTGCCTCCTACTCCCTTCACGTCTGTCTGGCTATCTCTCCCTCTCTCCCTCTTCATCTTGCATCATCTAATGTTATTACCATCCCAAATCCAAGATTCTGCATGTTGCTGGTGAAGCAGTATTGGTTGGGAAAATCAGACACACAGACAGAGAAAATAGCAAAAGCAAAGAAACCATCTTGAGTGATGGATGGTTGGGATGCAGAGACATCAGTCTTGTGCTTTCACCATGAACAGACACCATTAGTTGTTATTTATGCCGTCCATTGGGACACACTAACAGTATGACGAGATCTTTAGACGATGAGATTGCACAGGGAAACGCACGCACACACACACGCGTGCACACACACACACGCGCACACACGCACACACACAAGGTGTCAGACTCACAGAGAGACAGATAGCTAGATGCAGTAAGAGCCCTCCTAGTCTTTCCCACGATCGGTTTGCTCTCCTGCTGATATTTGGCACTTGAGTGTAGGCTGCTTGTAGCCACAGGAGCATCAACCATTCAAAACACACACACACACAGGCACATCGTCACACACACTTTTACATACACATGCATAAAGGCACACTCACGTGCACAAATCAATTAATTTACTCAATGAATGAACACTAATGCTTAGATTCAGGAAACATAAAGTCTTTCTAGTATTATGACTGTGGGACCTGAGGGATTGAGGGATTAAAAATATGCATTTCTGTCCTCCTCTTGGCAATTGCATCACACTACTAAATCTAGACAAAAAACAACACATCTTGAAAAGCCATTTGACAAAACCAGGGAAGCCATTCACGGAAAAAATTCAAGTTCACTTCTCCAAGAGTTGCTTCCAAAGCAATATATTACCTAATGTCTTATTAATAACGGAGCATTAAAAAACATCCTACACGTCAGGGCTAAAACATATTGTCAAAGAACAGGTCCTACTCTAGTCTGGCCGATAGGTTGAATCCCGCAGGCCGATAGGTTGACTCCTTTTTGTAGCGGTTGATCAATGTTTAGTTAGGGCAAATCAAGTCTGAAATGTTACTAACTTTAGAAGCCTTTTTAAAACTCAAATACAGTAGATGTTTGCATTTCCTGCTGTACAGGAAATGTCCTGCAACAACAGGGTGATCACATTAAGATCCTACATCAGTAACAAGGTGATATAATCCTGATAACTACAACACTCACTCCACCGCAGTGGGGGAGCCCTGTATGTTGTTATGGAGCAATCAAGGCATCACCAGTGTGTGTGTGTGTGTGTGTGTGTGTGTGTGTGTGTGTGTGTGTGTGTGTGTGTGTGTGTGTGTGTGTGTGTGTGATGTGTGTGTGTGTGTGTGTTTGCATGCTTGTGCGTGTCTACATGTGAGTGTATGTGCATGTCTGCATGTGTGTGTTTCCACCAACTTCCATTCCATGGTTCCGTTAGCATGGAATCGTTTCGTGTGTGGGGTATCATTAGGTTTGACAGTTATTGAAGGGATTTGGTAATAACTGAGAATATGTGTGACCTTCTTAAATCGACATAGTTAAAAACCTGTCCAAACCTCAATCCCAGCCCACCCTAGTGGTTGAGCCATAGGTGAGGGGGAGGAGTGAGGAGGAGTTGGTGTTATACACCGGATCAAACAGGAAGTACCAGTGACGCGCTCAATACGGAAGTGGTCCGATGAATCAGACAAAAGGCTACAAAACTGTTTTGCTACAGACTGGGATATGTTCTGGGATTCATCCAATAGCATTGAGGAGTTTATCAAATCAGTCACAGGCTTCATCAATAAGTGCATAGACAATGTCGTCCCCACAGTGACTATACGAATGTATTCAAACCAAAAACCATGGATTACAGGCAATATCCTCGCTGGGCTAAAGGCTAGAGCTACTGCTTACAAGGAACGGGACATGGACATGGACGCATAAAAGAAATCCCGCTACAACCTCTGATGAGACATCAAACATGCAAAAGGACAACATAGGAGGAAGGTGGAATGCTAATACACCGGCTCTGACGCTTGTCGTATGTGGCAGGGCTTGGAGACGATAATGGATTACAAAAGGAAACCCAACTGTGAGATGCCCAGTGATGCAGAACTCCCAAATGAGCTAAATGCCTATTATGCTCGCTTCGAGGAATACAACACTGAGTCTTGAGTGAAGGCCCCCGTTGTTCAGGATGATCTCGCTGTGACGTTCTGGCTCCGGGACTCTTAGTAGTGAGCCAGGGTTGTCATTTTCATTTGGGTGTAGTTCTATGTGGGATCTAGTTGTTTCATTTCTATGTTTGGTTTTGATGTTGATTAGTCATATGACTCCCAATCGGAGGTAACGAGTGTCAGCTGTCGGCTCGTTATCTCTGATTGGGAGCCATATTTATACTGTGTGGTTTCACCTTGGTTTTGTGGGTTTTTGTTCCTGTACAGTATTTTGTAACTGTGGACTTCACTAGTCGTCTTGGTTTATTGTTTTGTCGTTCGTGTACTTTTCTCAAATAAAGTCATGTTCGTTCAACGCGCTGCGCTTTGGTCTCCTTCGCTATTAGACGACCGTGACAGAAAAACCCACCATAAAAGGACCAAGCAGCGCGTCCAGGAGCAAAGGGTCTGGACATGGGAGGAACTGTTGGACGGTAAAGGGTCCTGGACTTGGGAGGAGATCCTGGATGGTATGGATCGCCGACCATGGAGCGAGACGGTGGAGAGGCGACGGCGAGAGGAGCAACGGCATCGGCAGGGCCATCGTCGGAAGGACGGGAGGCAACCCCAAAAAAATTTTTTGGGGGGGCACATGGCTTGGGCGGCTGGGCAGCAGGAGGCTGCCACAGGGAGAAAAGGAGAGAAGGCTAACGGAGTACGGGAGCCATTGGCGAGTAGAGGGAGGGAAGTGTTTGTGGCACGGCGTGAGAGACTGATGGGTGTTGCCAGTCCGGTCCGGCCCGTTCCTGATCCCCGGTTGAGGCCAGTGGTGTGTGTTCCCGGTACGGACCGGCCTGTTCCTACTCCAAGCACCAGGTCCACGGTGTGCTACGCCAGCCCGGCCCGGCCTGTTCCGGCCACTCGCACCAGGGATACGGTGCGCGTCGCCAGCCCAGCCCGTCCTGTTCCTGCTCCACGCACCAAGGATACGGTGCGCTTCGCCAGCCCGGCCCGGCCTGTTCCGGCCACTCGCACCAGGGGATACGGTGCGCGTCGCCAGCCCAGCCCGGCCTGTTCCTGCTCCACGCACCAGGGATACGGTGCGCTCGCCAGCCCGGCCCGGCCTGTTCCGGCCACTCGCACCAGGGATACGGTGCGCGTCGCCAGCCCAGCCCGGCCTGTTCCTGCTCCACGCACCAGGGATACGGTGCGCTTCGCCAGCCCGGCCCGGCCTGTTCCGGCCACTCGCACCAGGGATACGGTGCGCGTCGCCAGCCCAGCCCGGCCTGTTCCTGCTCCACGCACCAGGGATACGGTGCGCTTCGCCAGCCCGGCCCGGCCTGTTCCGGCCACCCGCACCAGGGAGACGGTGCGCGTCGCCAGCCCAGCCCGGCCTGTTGCTGCTCTCCGCACTAGGCCTTATGTGCGTCCCCAGGGTCCAGCATGCCCTGTTGCTGCTCTCCGCACTAGGCCTTATGTGCGTCCCCAGGGTCCAGCATGCCCTGTTGCTTCTCCCCGCACTAGCCCTGTGATGCGTGTCCTCAGCCCGGTACCTCCAGTTCCGGCACCACGCACCAGGCCTACGATGCGCCTCAGACGGCCAGAGTCTGCCGCCTGCCCTACGGCGCCTGAACTGTCCGTCTGCCCAACGCCGTCTGAACTGCCCGTCTGCCCAACGGCGCCTGAACTGCCCGTCTGCCCAACGCCGTCTGAACTGTCCGTCTGCCAAGCGCCGCAGGAACTGCCCGTCTGTGCTGAGCCTGCAAAGCCGCCCGTCTGCCATGAGCCTTCAGAGCCGTCCGCCAGACCGGAGCCGCTAGAGCTCTCCGCCAGACAGGAGCAGCCAGAGCCTTCCGCCAGACAGGATCAGCCAGAGCCTTCCGCCAGACAGGAGCAGCCAGAGCCTTCCGCCAGACAGGATCTGCCAGAGCCTTCCGCCAGACAGGATCAGCCAGAGCCTTCCGCCAGACAGGATCAGCCAGAGCCTTCTGCCAGACAGGATCAGCCAGAGCCTTCTGCCAGACAGGATCAGCCAGAGCCTTCTGCCAGACAGGATCAGCCAGAGCCTTCCGCCAGACAGGATCGGCCAGAGCCTTCTGCCAGCCAGGATCCGCCAGAGCCGTCCAGCCAGGATCCGCCAGAGCCGTCCAGCCTGGATCCGCCAGAGCCGTCCCCGCCAGGATCCGCCAGAGCCGTCCCGCCAGGATCCGCCAGAGCCAGCCAGCCAGGATCCGCCATCTAGTCAGGTGCTGCCCCTTAGTCAGGTGCTGCCCCTTAGTCCGGTGCTGCCCCTTATCCTGGTGCTGCCTCTTAGTCCGGTGCTGCCCCCTTAATCCAGGTGGGTTTAAGTGGAGGGTGGTCATTGGGAGGAGGTTAAGAAAGCGGGTAGTAACTATAGTGGGGTGGTGGTCAAGCCCGAGCCGGAACCGCCTCCGGGGAGCAACACCCACCCAGCCCTCCCCTATTGTGGGGTTGTGAGGCGCGGTCGCAGTCCGCGCCTTTAGGGGGGGGTACTGTGACGTTCTGGCTCCGGGACTCTTAGTAGTGAGCCAGGGTTGTCATTTTCATTTGGGTGTAGTTCTATGTGGGATCTAGTTGTTTCATTTCTATGTTTGGTTTTGATGTTGATTAGTCATATGACTCCCAATCGGAGGTAACGAGTGTCAGCTGTCGGCTCGTTATCTCTGATTGGGAGCCATATTTATACTGTGTGGTTTCACCTTGGTTTTGTGGGTTTTTGTTCCTGTACAGTATTTTGTAACTGTGGACTTCACTAGTCGTCTTGGTTTATTGTTTTGTCGTTCGTGTACTTTTCTCAAATAAAGTCATGTTCGTTCAACGCGCTGCGCTTTGGTCTCCTTCGCTATTAGACGACCGTGACACTCGCTCTCTGTGGCAAAATTGGCACAAATTTGATGACTTGAGACTCGACTTGATGGAAAATAAAATAACTTAAGACTTAACTTGGTCTTGGAGCCTTAAGACTCGGGACTCGACTTTGACTTGAGACTGATGACTTGAAATTATTTGGCCAGGTTTTGTAAAGCTTTGTCACTCATTTTGTGGCACAGAGTCTCCATAGATTACTCTACACGCATCCAGATACTGTAGCCGCAGCAGCGCCCTTGCAAAACAAACATGCAACAACAGATTGGCTAGTGAAATGCACACTCGGCCCTCTGATTGGACCAGCAAATTATCAATCAACACAAGCGCTAGAAAACAGAATGCTGATTTACTGTACAGCTATAGGATCGGGTGCAGTGCAAATTGTTGGGAGAGAGGATTGCCATAATAATGAAATAAAACTCGCTAGACCACCCGAGAGGTGGGGCAAGTACTGGATTGAGCAGAGTACCGTGACGCTGCCACTAACTTTGTTTGACGGGTATGGTCCGGCGTCAGAGGATAGGACACACCAAACTCAACACAGATATAGCAAACAATTATGTTTATTAAATACACCATTTCATAAGACAGCGTGCATGAAATGTTAGGTGACCTCCTAAATTCCTGCAGTCTCTGTAACCCAATCAGGACTGCTGCAATGACCTGAAGGTGTAAGGTTGTGTGCCTACACCAGTGGAGGCTGCTTAGGGGAGGACGGCTCATAATAATGGTTGGAATGGAGTCAATGGAATGGCATCAAACACATCAAAGATGTGGTTTCCATGTGTTTGATACCACTCCATTGACTCCATTCCTGCCATTATTATGAGCCGTCCTCTCCTCAGCAGCCTCCACTGCACTACACACACTAGTGAGATATACGAGAACTCAACATCCAAGGTTCTACTACCACTTCACTGCAAACCGGGCCTAGCCCAATGAAATGCAATTGTACAAACATGAAAATTCACTGCACACAGGGGCATAACAGCCTGTACACGGTCCAGAGACCCACACGGGATTATAGAGTCATAGAACCCCCCACTTTGAGCCACGTCATAGAACCCCCCACTTGAGCCGTCCTCCCCCCGTTAAGAGTCTATTGACGCACTCGTGCGTCAATCTATGTAACATAATAAAAATAAAAATCCATCAGTTTGAGATAGAGGTGTAGCTTGAAGCAATGAGTGACGTATTTAAAAGACAGTAGCCATGCTGACAGCGTTCCACAACCCAACCCCTCCCCGTTTTTCAACTGGTCGTTCAGTACAGCACCGTTTACGTTCAATTGAACTTTCCAGAACATAAAAACGCACTGAATGCAGCCCCAATACAGAGGCTATTTCTTTTGGCAATTGCTCGTGTATATTTGGTAAATCAAAAAAACGTCCTTGCATGTATAGATATTTTTTTTACTTTACTTGAGACTTTGGGCTTGTGACTCGACTTGAGACTTTGTGACTCGAGACTTGCCTGTGACTTGAACAACACCTCTGCTATATACACACTCACTCACACACACTACACAAAAACCCACACACATTCACATACACTACATACACACACATAACACAAACACGCATACCGACACAACACAAACGCACATACACACACACTTTTACACTCATCATATGCTTCTGCTACTCTGATCTGTATTTTACTCGAATTATTATCTATCCTGATGCCTAGTCACTTTATCCTGCCATCACGTGTTTTTCTACCTCAAATACCTCGTACCTCGTACTGGTGCTCCCTATATATAGCTTCATTCTTGTGTATTTTATTCCTCTTGTGTTACAAAAACAATTTTAAAAAAATACTCTGTACTGTTGGGAAGAGCTCGTAAGCAAACATTTCACGGTAAAGTCTACACACGTTTTATTCCGTGCATTTGACAAATCCAATTTTATTTGGATCTACACATTTTCACAGCGCCATAATAGTGAGAGAACCCCAGTAATCCAAATCCTAGTAAGGGATAAAGTAGGTGAGGTTAAGTTACGTTAAAAAAGGAGAGAGAAAATTGAGGGAAAGAAAGTGGGTGAGTGTAATAGACAGAGAGCAATAGAGTGACAGAGGGGGGACAGAGAGAGGCAAAAATGCTTTGAGGGGTTATTTTTAAGGTTCTTCACCACAGTTTCCTGGCTGCAGTACCACTAAAGCATCTGGATCTGGATATGATACGGCAACGGCCATGGAAAATCCCCATGGCTGAGAGTCTTCTCTCTTTCTTTTCCTCTCTCTCTCTCCCTCCCTCCGTCTCTCTCTTTCTCTCTGACCTCCGACCTCTGACACCCACACCATGTCCAATCCTTGTCTACAATTTCCTCCCTCTCACTTTATTACAACCTCTTTATAAAAAAAAACGGACATTCAACCTTTGACCCCAGCCAACACTGTCCTGGCCTTGCCCACCGCTCCATTCTTCCTCACCTAACACCCCTGTCTCCTCTGCACCACAGCAACACCCAACAGTACATACAGTACAATATTCTGTATTTTCTACCGTTGCACCTATCAAAATCTGGTTCCAATTACAAAGCTACAGTCCAGGCTCCACTCCTCTCATTTTCAGTTAGCTCTTCTCCGTTGCGACGGGATTTCATCCCCCCCTTTTATTCTATGCGATCTGGTCCTCATCTCTAACGGGACCCCTGAGGTCCAGACCACAGGTGAGTCAGGAGAGGGGAGACTAGCCAAGGGTCTCCCAACTCCCAAAGTCTTCCCCAGGGTCCTCTCAAAGACTCCCGCCGAGGGTTCTGTTAGAAAACCGATCCTGCTTTTTCAACGGACAGGAGGTAAAAAAGTTACAGTCTGGGCATTCAGAGGGAGTGTTGACCTCAGCCTTCTCTCTTTCTCCCTCTCCGCTGGTTATTGCTCCCAGTTTTTCATCCATCCGTGGCCTGGTCCTGGACCAGTGGTCCGTTCTGGTTTAGACAGTGTGTGAGATATTACATGCAGATGGATCTGTCTGTCTCAGGAGCTCAGGGAATTATAGTGCAAAAAGTCCAAATACAGTCCTGCATGCGGAGTTCAAATAACTGAGGGCCAGGGAGGGCTGGGCACCCCTATAACAATTGGAACTACCAATGTGCCATCCAATCCCCTGTCCCTTCTGTGTGGACATTATGCAGTAGTTGGTGCCAACAATTGAGGGCACAAACGAGTAACACAAGTGTCACTGATTATGTTGCCGTAGCCTATATGTTATTATTGGCCTTTGCAGTTATTTTGGTTTGCTGTCTCTTTTCTGTATTTTCTGAGCCTGATGAGCTAAACGAGCCTGTGCACTATATAAAAGGAGCTCCCGGCAGACTTCCACCACAGCTTGGTGCGAGGCCGCCTCCATGCCACGGATCCTCAACCGAGCCATGCTGCCGCCTGGCGGGGGATGGAGGATAGAGCCGAGCAATACGATGCACAACGCCTACTATTGACCAGATAAGCAACGATCCATTTCCTGGAGTGTGTGACTGTTTCTGAGAGAATGCTCCCCCTTGACCCCTGCTCTGTTCTTCCCCTCTTAACCCCTGCTCTGTTCTTCCCCTCTTGACCCCTGCTCTGTTCTTCCACCCACCCCGTGCCAGTGGCGAGGCCGCATGTGCCAACGATGGACCGACGAGCTTGTTATTTTTCTCCCCAATTTTGTGATATCCAATTAGTAGTTACAGAAACACGACAACGCCAAGCTGCACTGCTTCTTGACACACTGCTCGCTTAACCCAGAAGCCAGCCGCACCAATGTGTCGGAGGAAACACTGTACAGCTGGCGACCGACGTTAGCGTGCATGTGCCAAACCCTCCCCTAACCCGGACGCGCCGCCTCATGGGTCTCCCGGTCGTGGTCGGCTGCGACACAGCCCAGGATCGAACCCGGATCTGTAGTGACGCCTCTAGCACTGCGATGCAGTGCCTTAGACCGCTTCGCCACTCGGGAAGCGAGCTGTTTGTAACCTGCCCAAATCTTACAAGTAAAACGTATTGCCTTTTTTAAACTGTCTGTGTGGTGGCCTGGGATCCGTAGAACCTGTTTTGACAATAATACAGATGTTGTCCCTTTGAGCAAGGCACATAAGCTGATTGATTGAAATGGGAAAAAACATGGCATCTCCTCAGTATTAGTCCATGTTATGACAGAGCATTTGTTTACTAACCTAATTCTACCTCTTTTCCCATCTATCCCTCTCTTTCGAAGCAACATCTATCAAGAAGCCTGTTTTCCAGGCAATGTGTTTTGAACGCCAATGCATTTTGCCTCTGAGGAGATTCTGTGACCAAGGAAAAAACGCCTTCTGGTCAGGTCAAAACACAGCCAGGTTTCCAGACTGCATAATGTAAAGCGCAAAAAGCACAGAAACAGCTACACATTTTGGCAGGTGATTCAGAGACTTGGTATTAAATCTTATTCCTCTCGTTCCACCACCACAGATGCCCTTGCTGTGAACATGTACGTTTGATCCAAAGTACAAACTTTGGTCATGATGGTTATCATTAGCAGTAACGGCTGTTGTTATTCTCACCCCTTTTCTCCCTTTGGTGAGGTAACTGACCTGTCACAACTGAATGTGTTGCTTTATGGCCTCATCATAGCACTGCATCCACTTCCAAGTTTCAGTTGGCATAAGGTTCTGCCAGAGGTTCTCTCTCTACCATTCACCATCACAGCTTTGTTTGATTGGTTTGTGTTCAGGACTGTTCCATCACCACTTTGTTTGATTGGCTGCTTGGTGCTGCCCTGCTTGGTGTGATTGGTTGCTTTGTGGTGACTGGTTTGGTCTGGACTGGTGGCGAGGAGAACGTGGAAGCCCTCTGAAGAAGCTTTTCAATCACGGGTCAGCTTGGGTGAGAATGAAAGGGAAGCCCTAGACTAAAGACTGTTATTTTCTTCTTTCCTTCTTTATTACTTGATTCTCTCAATTTGAGTCAGTGCCCAGAGATCTTCCCACATTTGCAAATTCTTATTGTGTGTCAGAGCCAAAATACTGTCAGAGGAGGTGTCAGAAACAGATGTGGGTGCTCAGCCCACTGATATAGTACAGGAAGACTCTAATGACCTTGACTGTAAATGTATAGTGCACTATATAGCTAACCACCAGACCTTATGGTGTGGATGGAAGCCAGATTTGACAGTTATATTTTAGTTGTTATACCTAACACACTGGCTCTCTTTCAGAATGACATGCGTGACAGTAAATTCAACTCTTTCTTTGATCCTTGGAGCAGGTGGTTTGAATACCTATGTTCCATCCCTCCTCTTCCCAATCCCCTCTTTCCACAATAATTTGTTTTCACTCTTCAGTTCAGTAAAACCATATGTTTATTTTATGGCTGCCAAACCGGCACCTCAGTGGACAACTATTGGGCAGAGGGAAGGGAAAATGATAGCATTTATTGATGTTTCATGTTGTGAGAGACAGGGATGGTTCACTTGCAGACAGGTTTACGTAAAAATAAGATTCCCCTGAAATGATTCATGTAACATGCAGGTAGACAGCTCGCAACTATGCAACCTGTCCTTTTTTAAAATCTACATATGAGATAAGAGATTACTTGACTGGCTCTGAATAAAATCCTACTTTTGGGAGGGTATCGTCAAGAGTCCATTTTCAATTATATTCTGTGCCATACTACCATGCCCAGACAATAGATGATGCATGAATGGATCCTCCTGCCACAGAGAAATGCTCATACTCAGACAGGAAGTACAGTCCTCTCCACATGCCAGTACAATATGGCATCTTGGGAACATTTATAATATCCTGTCTCCAGGCGTCTTCCAAATTCTCCCCATGTTTTCCTCTCCAAACTGTTTTCTTCCCCTACATCCTGAGGTCCATGCCAGGGAGGATCTGCTGACTCTTACCAAAGGACCCGAGAAGGCAGCCAAATCCTGCCTGAAAAACTTCCTTCATCCTCTTGATTAAATCCAAGGGGATTATTTCTTAACATCCAACAGACTTAATTGCCAAAATGAGAGAGAGAGAGAGAGAGAGAGAGAGAGAGAGAGGGAGGGCTGCACCAGAGAGGAGGGCCAGGAAAGAGAGGAGGAGGAGGAGGAGAGTTTCTCTCTCTCCTTCCTTGCAACAGATTTCTTCTCCACCTTGAGTATTTAGGACAACTAGCTCTCACAGTCTGATGTCATAATTAGACGTTCATCCATGTTTCTCAAAGTCAAATTTCGAAGTTGTTGCTGGGGCGGCAGGTAGCTTAGTGGTTAAGAGCGTTGTGCCAGTAACCGAAAGGTCTCTGGTTCTAATCCCTGAGCCGACTAGGTGAAAAATCTGTCGATGTGCCCTTGAGCAAGGCATTTAACCCTAATTGCTCCTGTAAGTCACTCTGGATAAGAGCATCTGCTAAATGATGTAAATTTCTAAGTGTTTAAGGTTAAATTTTGAAGGTTAGGGTTACGTTTAGGCATTAACTCTGAATGTTTAAGGTATGGGTTAAGGTTTGGGATAGGCTTAAAACAAAAATCTCAAACAACTTTCTATCGCTGGATTTGAACTTGGAATCAGAGGCAGATGCTTACGGGGGAGGCAGATGCTTACGCCTATCCGCCACGATTTGTATTTCATATTTCTTCCTTTCTTTTTTGGGTTGACAAGGGAGAGAAGAGCTATTTGGACACATCATTCAGAATATTTCAATGGAGGAGTCATTGATTTCAGTGTGGATTTGTCAATCTTGGACAGAACCCATGTAAACCCAGACAACCTCTGGGATGCAGCGATTCATCATCTTCACTGCTGAAATAATGTCCACCATCACCCCAATTTTATTTAAATGGAGTATTTGTAACTACCTGTTACATAACTGAGAATAAATGGTTTGCAGGCTTTTTCTCTCTCACTCGCGCACGCACACACATGCTAACTGAAGCTAGTTTTCCAGGTATGAATACTGTCCATGGGGAATCCAATCAATAACAGACAACTAAAGGTGATGAAGTCCACCCATCCCTCCATGGTTCTTCTCCTGTGCTTATAGAGTTCTCAAAGGCCATGAAAAATAAAGCAACCCTCTTGCGCTAAGCAGCAAGAAGAGGCAGGTAGCCAGTCACCTAAGCCCAGCAGCAATCAAGCAGGAGCCCAACACCACCCTCCATACAATAACCTCCGTTCTCCCTGGTCATTGGCTCCCCATTCTGGGTTCCATACACAGACAAGGAGCTCCATCTTTGGACACTCAGAGCCAGGCGCGTGGCCCAAACGGGTGCCCTGTCTTCAGCTCCAAATGACCACCGCCCCTCTTCCATGCCAGGAACAGCGGAGCTACGGAGCTGGAAAGTCTTACCCTCCTCTTGTTGACGCTCCAGTTTAAACAGTTTTCTACTGAAACAGAGCTGATGGCAGCTTGTAGAGGACATGGTGAATGGGTACTCCATCGTTGGGACAAGTAAGAGCAGCTTGTGTCGCTTTAGCTTAGCTCAGCTCAGTAATGTGCTGACAAAGACACAAGGCCATGGAAAGTATTGAGGAGTTTCTGTAATTCCCTGGTAAACTACACTGAATAAAAATATACATGCAACATGTTTCATGAGCTGAAATAAAAGATGCCAGAAATGTTCCATACACACAAAAAGCTTATTTCTCTCAAATTTTGTGCACAACTTTGTTAACATCCCTGTTAGTGAGAATGTTTCCTGTGCTGGAGACAATAAAAGGTCACTCTAAAATGTACCGTTTTGTCACACAACACAATGCCACAGATGTCTCAAGTTTTGAGGGACTGTGCAATTGGTATGCTGACTGCAGGAATGTCCACCAGAGCTATTGCCAGATAATTTAATGATTATTTCTCTACCATAAGCCGGCTCCAACGTTGTTTTAGAGAATTTGGCAGTACGTCCAACTGGCCTCCCAACCGCAGACCAACTGTAACCATGCCAGCCCAGGACCTCCACATCCGCCTTCTTCACCTGCTGGATCATCTGAGACCAGCCACCCGGACAGCTGATGAAACTGTGGGTTTGCACAACCGAAGAATTTCGGCACAAACTGTCAGAAACCGTCTCATGGAAGCTCATCTGCGTGCTTGTCGTCCTCACCAGGGTCTTGACCTGACTGCAGTTCGGCATCGTGACCGACTTCAGTGGGCAAATGCTCACCTTCGATGGCCACTGGCATTCTGGAGAAGTGTGCTCGTCACGGATTAATCCCAGTTTCAACTGTACCGGGCAGATGGCAGACAGCCATCTGTATGGCATTGTGTGGGCGCGTGGTTTGCTGATGTCAGTGTTGTGAACAGAGTGCCCATGGTGGAAGTGGGGTTATGGTATGGGCAGGCATAAGCTAAGGACAACGAACACAATTGCATTTTATCAATGGCAATTTGAATGCACAGAGATACCGTGACGAGATCCGGAGGCCCATTGTCGTGCTATTCATCCGTCGCCATCACCTCATGTTTCAGCATGATAATGCACGGCCCCATGTCGCAAGGATCTGTACACAATTCCTGGAAGCTGAACATTTCCCAGTTCTTCCATGGCCTGCATACTCACCAGATATGTCACCCATGAGCATGTTTGGGATGCTCTGGATCGACGTGTACGACAGTGTGTTCCAGTTCCCGCCAATATCCAGCAATCCAGCAACTTCGCACAGCCATTGAAGAGGAGTGGGTCAACATTCCACAGGCCACAATCAACAGCCTGATCAACTCGCGCTGCATGAGACAAATGGTGGTCACACCAGATACTGCTGGTTTTCTGATCCACGCCCCAACCTTTTTTTTTACAGTATCTGTGACCAACAGATGCATATCTGTATTCCCAGTCATGTTAAATCCATAGATTAGGTCCTAATTTATTTATTTCAATTGACTGATTTCATTATAGGAACTGCAACTCAGTAAAATCTTTGAAATTGTTGTATGTTGCGTTTATATTTTTGTCAATGTATATACTGCATGAGTGGGACCATTAACATTAATAGCTGCTCTTTCACCTAGTCATACAACAGTCTACTGTATGAGTGTACACACATAGAAAGTTAATTATCATTTGTAAAATGTGTGTGTGTACGTGCGCGTGCCTGCATGTCAGATATAGAGACAACCCTCTCGTAGCATGATGCACATGGGAGAGTACAATGTATATATTTGTGAATGATGTTGCTCTCCTGTATCTCCACTCTAAGCAGTTAGACAAGTTTTCTTAGGAAGAAAGACACCATAAGACATGGAACAGAGAAATACAGTTTGTTGGAGTAAGGTGCCACTGTCAGAAAGCATTGACAAATAGTGCCACCTCTTGGTGAATGGAGATGACAGAAGGCATGATTCTCAGAGGAGAAGAGGCATCTTTTACAGTTAGTAAAGAATGACAAGGTCAGACAAACTGTCCTTTCAAAACAAGCTGGCCCTGTGTGACACACAATACATTGCCAAAAGAATGTGGACACCTGCTCGTCGAACATCTCATTCCAAAATCATGGGCATTAATATGGAGTTGGTCCCCCGTTTGCTGCTATAACAGCCTCCACTCTTCTGGGAAGGCTTTCCACTAGATGTTGGAATATTGCTGCGGGAACCTGCCTCCATTCAGCCACAAGAGCATTAGTGAGGTCGGGCATTGATGTTGGGCGATTAGGCCTGGCTCGCAGTCTGTGTTCCAATTCATCCCGAAGGTGTTCGATGGGATTGAGGTCAGGGCTCTGTGCAGGCCAGTCAAGTTCTTCCACACCAATCTCAACAAACCATTTTTGTATGGACCTCGCTTTGTGCATGGGGGCATTGTCATGCTGAAACAGGAAAGGGCCTTCCCCAAACTGTTGCCACAAAGTTGGAAGCACATAATCGTCTAAAATGTCAATGTATGCTGTAGCGTTAAGATTTCCCTTCACTGGAACTAAGGGGCCTAGCCTGAACCATGAAAAACAGCCCCAGACCATTATTCCTCGTCCACCAAACTTTACAATAGGCACTATGCATTCGGGAAGGTAACATTCTCCTGGCATCTGCCAAACACAGATTTGTCTGTTGGACTACCAGATGGTGAAGCGTGATTAATCACTCCAGAGAACGTGTGTCCACTGCCCCAGAGTCCAATGGCGGCGAGCTTTACACCACTCCAGCCGACGCTTGGCATTGCGTATGGTGATCTTAGGCTTGTGTGCGGCGGTTCGGCCATGGAAACCTGTTTCATGAAGCTCCAGACGAACAGTTATTGTGCTGACATTGCTTCCAGAGCTAGTTTGGAACTCGGTAGTGAGTGTTGCGACCGAGGACAGATTATTTTTACGCGCTACGCGCTTCAGCACTCAACGATCCCGTTCTGTGAGCTTGTGTGGCCTACCATTTTGCAGCTGAGCCGTTGCTCCTAGATGTTTCCACTTCACAATATCAGCACTTACAGTTGACCGGGCAAGCTCTAGCAGGGCAGACATTTGACGAACTGACTTGTTGTAAAGGTGGCATTAAGGCTGACCCTATTTAGACGACTGCTCGATTGTTTGGTCGACTGGTCGAATGTTTGGTCGATAGGCTGTTGGTCGACCGAGATTTCTTTTGTCGAGCAGTCGGCAATTATTTTTTTTTCATGGTGGATAAGACACGTCTGATTCGCGCCTGTCTCAGTGGACTAATCCATTGTGGAGGCCACAGGAATGACACAGTCCATCACTCTAAGACATGTGATACTGAAATTGTATATGGTTATATTATGTAAAAATAATGGTGCAACACTAATAAATCTAATATTATTTTATAACAAATGCGCTTCTCCCGCATTGGATACGGTCGCTGTCCGCGGTTCTGAAACAATCCTCAGTGCGCCGTAGAATTGCCACCTTTCCCTATGTTGCTATGTGCGTAATAGCAAAGTTAACCAGCATTTTGGGATTGAGAAGAATGTGGCGTAGGCAGCAGCAGCAGAGATTAGGAAACAGCCCTTGCCTTGAACCTAATTATCTAAGAAAATTGAGGAGAGAGGATATCTCAACTTAATTAGGTCTATAATCAATAGCCTAACTGTTAAATGTGCCTGGCTTTATAAATCATCCATATATACTGTATCCACAGAAATAGACAGATCCTGCTTCTGTTGCCTGTTTGAGTGTTTGTTTAATAGCCTACTGATTCTGTGAGCACCAAGCCTCATGCAACGGCAAAATGTCAGATAAAGCAATTTCACAGATTGGGCTGTTTTTAATCTTTGCTATGCTGTAATACAGGTTAAAAAAATATATCTGGTATTACTTATAATTTATTTAGTGTTGTTTACACTGTTCCAAACAGGCAGAAAAATTATATTGTAATCTAACAGCACCTGTATGTCACACATAATATGCACGCAGCTCTCGCTCCTATACCCTCTTTTCTCTTGGTCTCCTTCATATTGTTATTATTACAATTATGATTATGATCATCATTATAATAATAAGTAATGTTGTTATCTTTAGTAGACTTTGTATAGTAGGCTTGTATAACCACCATCGAGCTGTAGGCCTAAGAGCACGTCCTGTTTAGTCTTAATACCGTAACTTACTTAGGCCTATATTTCAATATATTGGCTACTGTATCAATCAATCATTCATGCGTTCATGCCATCACACAGCATATGAGACATTCATGCTTTGAAATGCAATCAAGCATTTTAGTTTTTTAATTAAATAACAAAGGGAGCTTTGAATAATTAGTCTAAACAATAAATAAACTGCAATTCACGAATGCATGCAACTGTTTTTAGTCTGCTATAATAAAGGCTTTATATATATATTTTTCCCCATTAGAACAGACTCTCTGTTGCACTTATTTGTTTAGTGTTGTTTACACTGTCCCAAATGGTCAGAAAAAATTATATTGTAATCTACTTACGCAACGCTTGCTCCTATACTGTCCTTTTTCTTGATCTACAATAGTTTCCACAACTAAGTCAAATGTCTTCCACAGATCTGACTTCCCCTTTCCCTCCTGAGCAACCAGTAAACATTCGCCCATTTCGAGTTTCTTTTTCACATCCTCTGCATCCATTTTGCAGTCACGTGTTAGTGTGTTCGGAGTTTGTTATAACTAATTTATTGATGTGATTATGATAGGCTATACAGTGGGGAAAAAAGTATTTAGTCAGCCACCAATTGTGCAAGTTCTCCCACTTAAAAAGATGAGAGAGGCCTGTAATTTTCATCATAGGTACACGTCAACTATGACAGACAAATTGAGAAAATAATATCCAGAAAATCACATTGTAGGATTTGTCATGAATTTATTTGCAAATTATGGTGGAAAATAAGTATTTGGTCACCTACAAACAAGCAAGATTTCTGGCTCTCACAGACCTGTAACTTCTTCTTTAAGAGGCTCCTCTGTCCTCCACTCGTTACCTGTATTAATGGCACCTGTTTGAACTTGTTATCAGTATAAAAGACACCTGTCCACAACCTCAAACAGTCACACTCCAAACTCCACTATGGCCAAGACCAAAGAGCTGTCAAAGGACACCAGAAACAAAATTGTAGACCTGCACCAGGCTGGGAAGACTGAATCTGCAATAGGTAAGCAGCTTGGTTTGAAGAAATCAACTGTGGGAGCAATTATTAGGAAATGGAAGACATACAAGACCACTGATAATCTCCCTCGATCTGGGGCTCCACGCAAGATCTCACCCCGTGGGGTCAAAATGATCACAAGAACGGTGAGCAAAAATTCCAGAACCACACGGGGGGACCTAGTGAATGACCTGCAGAGAGCTGGGACCAAAGTAACAAAGCCTACCATCAGTAACACACTACGCCGCCAGGGACTCAAATCCTGCAGTGCCAGACGTGTCCCCCTGCTTAAGCCAGTACATGTCCAGGCCCGTCTGAAGTTTGCTAGAGTGCATTTGGATGATCCAGAAGAGGATTGGGAGAATGTCATATGGTCAGATGAAACCAAAATAGAACTTTTTGGTAGAAACTCAACTCGTCGTGTTTGGAGGACAAAGAATGCTGAGTTGCATCCAAAGAACACCATACCTACTGTGAAGCATGGGGGTGGAAACATAATGCTTTGGGGCTGTTTTTCTGCAAAGGGACCAGGACGACTGATCAGTGTAAAGGAAAGAATGAATGGGGCCATGTATCGTGAGATTTTGAGTGAAAACCTCCTTCCATCAGCAAGGGCATTGAAGATGAAACGTGGCTGGGTCTTTCAGCATGACAATGATCCCAAACACACCGCCCGGGCAACAAAGGAGTGGCTTCGTAAGAAGCATTTCAAGGTCCTGGAGTGGCCTAGCCAGTCTCCAGATCTCAACCCCATAGAAAATCTTTGGAGGGATTGAAAGTCTGTATTGCCCAGCGACAGCCCCAAAACATCACTGCTCTAAAGGAGATCTGCATGGAGGAATGGGCCAAAATACCAGCAACAGTGTATGAAAACCTTGTGAAGACTTACAGAAAACGTTTGACCTGTGTCATTGCCAACAAAGGGTATATAACAAAGTATTGAGAAACCTTTGTTATTGACCAAATACTTATTTTCCACCATAATTTGCAAATAATTCATTAAAAATCCTACAATGTGATTTTCTGGATTTCTTTTCCTCATTTTGTCTGTCATAGTTGACGTGTACCTATGATGAAAATTACAGGCCTCTCTCATCTTTTTAAGTGGGAGAACTTGCACAATTGGTGACTGACTAAATACTTTTTTTCCCCACTGTATGTCAGGCCCTATTGGTCACAAGCATGCGATGCTTACACGTAAAGACAGCAAGGGTTGAGAGAATAAGGAAGGTTTTTCCTAAACAAATTAGGGATTTCGGTTACAGAACTTTTCAGTCAGAAACAAGTAAGAAACTAAATGGCTGAAATGATGTTGCAGCTTCAGCACGGACAGCGCAATAAACACTTGCTGTGCTGTGGTGCCTTTTCTCCGCAGTAGGGAGGAGAGCAAGACCACATGCGCCAGTCTCACAGGCACTCGCTGTCACACAGTGTGACCATCGGCCTCTTTCTTGAGTCATTTGTTTGTCTTAACTATTTAATCAAACAGTGTGCTTAAAGCATCAGTAAAGCTCAGTGCATATGTAGTTGATATATTCAAACACATAGGGTGTGTCTGTCTATATATGGAAAAATAAGTTTAAACATTTCAACCAATCGATTGGTCGAAAGAACAGGACGACTCTCAGTCGACAAATATATATATATTTATTTTTTCCGGAGGACAGCCCTGGGTGGCATCCTATGACAGTGCCACGTTGAAAGTCACTGAGCTCTTCAGTACGGGCCATTCTACTGCCAATGTTTGTCTATGGAGATTGTATGGCTGTGTGCTTTATTTTATACACCTGTCAGCAACGGGTATGGCTCAAATAGCCGAATCCACTAATTTGAAGGGCCATTTAGTGTATTTTGGGTCACCTGTTGAAAGTACAGCACTGTACTGGTGAACTTAGCTGACCGCTGTTATGGTAATTGAGACCAGACATCAAAAAGGAGGAAATTATGGATTCTATATTTTATGATTAATAAAAAGTTAATTGTATCCATATGGCTTGGATAGGATTTCCTTCAGTAGAATATGAAAATGGTTTCCGAACATGCTTTCTTGCCAGTGAATATCAATCATTATGGACTTTTCAGAAGCCAAGAGGCGTTTCCCCAGACCTGGTGTGTGTGGATGTCTGAGTTTAAATTAAAACAATAAGCAGCTCCACCCCACTGACCATCAGTTATACTCTATAGCTCTCAATATTCTTTGATCAATTGTTTTCATTTGTGGCTTTTTGTCAATCACACCTTTGAACATCAGGACAGTGGCTATCAATCTTGCAAAATATTTGTACACAGACATACAAACAGCTTGGTAGTGTGACAAGCTGATTAATGATGTTGCTATTAAAGGTAAAATAGGGGGTGCTTACATTTGTCCTGTTTCACTGCATGTACAAGTGGGTAACCTGTACGAGTGAGGAATGGACATTTATTTTTACCTAACTCTTCCTGAGACCCCCTCGGAGAGTGGGGTCACGGCCAGGGATCAGCCATTGACGGCGACCCTGGAGCAATTAGGGTTAAGTGCCTTGCTCAAGAGCAGATTGACAGTTTTCAACTTGTCGGCTCAGGGATTCGAACTAACAACCATTTGGTTACTGGCCCAACACTAACCGCTAGGCTACCTGCCACCTAGACACTACATGTAAGTGAGTTACACTGACCTTTAAACAAAAACCCAAAACAAGCAGATACAACTCAAATTAAATATTTTATTATATTACATCAAAAACATTTGCCTCCATCACATTTTCCTGATATTGGTGCAACACAGTCAGACAAAAAGCTTTGCAGACTGAATATGCTCTCTGGACATCTGACACCTACATGGTACAGTATGCGACAGCCATCTTCATTTGGGTTATGACAGTATTTTGTAAGTGTGGTGTCGAGAAACCGATGCTAGTTATGCTGTGAGAACAAGGAAATCCGCTGACTCTGTACTTTGATTATAAAGGTTTATTATATCAAAGTATTCCAGCGTCAATTTACAGATATCTGCCGATATCTGGAGAATAACCGGCTCCAATATGTAATATGTTATTCTCCCCGTCCTCTGTTTTAACCGTGGTATTTATATCCTATGCCCTATGTAACATAATATGGGTGTTTTCCCCTACAGACCAATCCCAGGACTCCACCTAACAGACTTCCTCGGCTTTAGGGTGCCCCTATAGAACTACTCTCCAGATGCTCCCTTAGTCAACATCCTCTAAGACCATTTGCAACCATTAGCAAAGTTATAAACTGTCCAGATACCACAGTAAGTGTCACGATCGTCATAATGATTGGACCAAGGCGCAGCGTGATATGCGTACATCTTTTTAATAGTGTACTGGCAACACGAATACAAACAACAAAAACAACTAACCGAAACGTGAAGTCCTCGGTCATAAACACACAGACCTACACGGAACAAGATCCCACGAATCACAAGTGCACAAAAGGCTGCCTAAGTATGGTTCCCAATCAGAGACAACAAGCAACAGCTGATTCTCGTTGCCTCTGATTGAGAACCACCCCGGCCAACATAGAAACACATAACCCTGGCTCAACATACAAGAGTCCCCAGAGCCAGGGCGTGACAGTAAGCCATTAGGGGAGTTAAGGTTTGAGGGGATATGGTTTGGGGCAGGAAGGAAGTGCTAGTGTGTGTGTTCTGAGGGGGAATAGTTAATTTTTTGGCGGGCTGGAGGTGCTCGCTCACGTTCTCCCAGTTGATGACGTTCCAGATGGCTTTGACGTAGTTGGGTCGGACGTTCCTGTACTGGAGATAGTAGGCATGCTCCCATACATCAATTCCCAGCAGGGGGACCAAACTTGGGGAGAAAAACATTTAAGTAAAAGAATGATGCATCTTCAAAGTATTTGAACAGGACAGACATCTATATGGTTATTACACTGAACAAACATATTAAACACAACATGCAACGATTTCTAAGATTTTACTGAGTTACAGTTCATATAAGGAAATCAGTCAATTTAAATAAATTAATTATTCCCTAATCTATGGATTACACATGACTGGGACTACAGATAAGGTATCTGTGACCAAAAGAGGCATAAAAAAAAGTAGGGGTGTGGATCAGAAAACCAGTCAGTATCTGGTGTGACCACCATTTGCCTCATGCAGTGTGACACATCTACTTCACATAGAGTTGATCAGGCTGTTGATTGTGGCCTGTGGAATGTTGTCCCACTCCTTCAATGGCTGTGCAAAGTTGCTGGATATGGGCGGGATCTGGAACACGCTGTCGTACACGTCAATCCAGAGCATTCCAAACATGCTCAATGGGTGTCATTTTTGGTGAGTATGCATGCCATGAAAGAACTGGGACATTTTCAGCTTCCAGGAATTGTGTACAGATTCTTGCAACAAGACAGGAAGTTTGTGAAGAAATTCTTCGGTTGTGCAAACCCAGTTTCATAAACTGTCCGACTGGCTGGTCTCAGACAATCCCGCAGGTGAAGAAGCTGAATGTGGAGGTCCTGGGCTGGCGTGGTTACACTTGGTCTGCGGTTGTGAGGCAGGTTGAACGTACTGCCAAATTCTCTAAAATTATGTTGGAGGCAGCTTATGGTAGAGACATGAACATGCCAATTGCACGCTCCCTCAAAACTTGAGACATCTGTGGCATTGTATTGTGTGAAAATGGCACATTTTAGAGTGGCCTTTTATTGTCCCCAGCACAAGGTGCACCTGTGTAAAGATCATGCTATTTAATCGGCTTCTTGATATCTTGGCAAAGGTGAAAGCTCACTAACAGGGATGTAAACAAATTTGTGCACAACATTTGAGAGAAAAGCGTTTTGTGAGTATGGAATATTTCGGGGATCTTTTATTTCAGCTCATGAAACACGGGATCAACACTTTACATGTTGCGTTTATATTTTTGTTCAGTATACTAACATAATGATAACATTGATTACTGGCAATGGGACCTAGCAGCCAGTTGACCTGTGGTTCCCTGCAGTGGGTCTTGGTTAGGGCAGGCTGCGATACGGAGCTTCCCGCTCGCCTTGTCAAAGCCCAGCCAGCCCCAGCCTGAGCCCTGGACCGCCACAGTGGCGACAGACATCTTGTCCTTCATCGCCTGGAAGGAGCCAAAGTAACACTTAATGGCCACCGCCAGCTCACCTGTGACAGGAAAGACAAACAGACAACAGTCAGACTGAGGAGTTGCATTCAAGTTCCCAATGTGTTGCCCATATGAACAATTTAATAAATTCAGGAAAGAGTCTAAATGTAAAATACAAGTGGAACATTCACAGAGTATACAAAACATGAAGAACACCTGTTATTTCCATGACAGACTGACCAGGTGAATACAGGTGAAAGCTACTATATGATCCCTTATTGAGTTCACTAGTTAAATCCACTTCAAATCAGTGTAGATGAAGGGGGGGATACAACCAGAAGCCATGGATTACAAGCAACATCCGCACTGAGCTAAAGGGTAGAGCTGCCGCTTTCAAGGAGCATCAAACAGGCAAAGCGTCAATACAGGACTAAGATCGAATCGTACTACACCGGCTCCAACGCTCGTCGGATGTGGCAGGGCTTGCAAACTATTACAGACTACAAAGGGAAGCTCAGCCGTGAGCTGCACAGCGACACGAGCCTACCAGACGAGCTAAATTACTTCTATGCTCGCTTCGAGACAAGTAACACTGAAACATGCATGAGAGCATCAGCTGTTCCGGACGACTGTGTGATCACGCTCTCCGTAGCCGATGTGAGTAAGACCTTTAAACAGGTCAACATTACCAGGACGTGTACTCCGAGCATGCGCTGACCAACTGGCAAGTGTCTTCACTGACATTTTCAACCTCTCCCTGTCTGAGTCTGTAATACCAACATGTTTCAAGCAGACCACCATAGTCCCTGTGCCCAAGAACACTAAGGTAACCTGCCTAAATGACTACCGACCCGCAGCACTCACATCTGTAGCCATGAAGTGCTTTGAAAGGCTGGTGATGGCTCACATCAACACCGTTATCCCAGAAACCCTAGACCCACTCCAATTTGCATACCGACCCAACAGATCCACAGATAATGCAATCTCTATTGCGCTCCACACTGCCCTTTCACACCTGGACAAAAGGAACACCTATGTGAGAATGCTATTCATTGACTACAGCTCAGCATTCAACACCATAGTGCCCTCAAAGCTCATCACTAAGCTAAGGACCCTGGGACTAAACACCTCCCTCTGCAACTGGATCCTGGACTTCCTGACGGGCCGCCCCCAGGTGGTAAGGGTAGGTAACAACACATCCGCCACGCTGATCCTCAACACGGGGGCCCCTCAGGGGTGTGTGCGCAGTCCCCTCCTGTACTCCCTGTTCACTCATGACTGCATGGCCAGGCACGACTCCAACACCATCATTAAGTTTGCCGATGACACAACAGTGGTAGGCCTGATCACCGACAACGATGAGACAGCCTATAGGGAGGAGGTCAAAGACCTGGCCGTGTGGTGCCAGGACAACAACCTCTCCCTCAACGTGATCAAGACAAAGGAGAAGATTGTGGACTACAGGAAAAAGAAGAGGACCGAGCACGCCCCCATTCTCATCGACGGAGCTGTAGTGGAACAGGTTGAGAGCTTCAAGTTCCTTGGTGTCTGTCACAAGAATTGTGTTATCTCAATGGTTGAAGTCAAACACTTCTTAAATCTTTGAATAATTCCCAGAATTAATTAAACAAAGACCCAATCCTGCAATGGTCAGCCTTTATTCATTGAGAGCGCTCTGCCCTCTCAAGTTCAGAGTCCATCTTTTACACACACATCAGAGGAAAAGTCCCTCCCCGCTTTAGGCGGGCTGTATTTTTCCACTGTACACACATTTGTTATCTTAATTCTGCAACATGTTTCATAATCTTCTCCGAGCCTAACGGTTTCTCCCCTCCCTGAGTTGGGAGGCCTATTTCCTATTATTGGTTTCACAGTTTCAAGTTGTCTGTCCTAACAGTTCTCCTTCTCCTTTGTTGTCTGGCCTAACTCCTACTCACATTGCTAAATAGTAACACAATGTCATAATCTTTACTTGTCCTACGCACACACATTATTAGATTATGGTCTCATGATTCTAACACATTTCACAAAGTGGAGTGTAATAATTAGTCATTACCAAATTCTTCTATCAGTGTCCACATCACCAACAAACTAACATGCTCCAAGCACACCAAGACAGTCACGAAGAGGGTACGACAAAACCTATTCCCCCTAAGGAGACTGAAAAGATTTGGCATGGGTCCTCAGATCCTCAAAAGGTTCTACAGCTGCACCATCGAGAGCATCCTGACTGGTTGCATCACTGCATGGTATGGCAACTGCTCGGCCTCCGACCGCAAGGCACTACAGAGGGTAGTGCGTACGGCCCAGTACATCACTGGGGCCAAGATTCCTGCCATCCAGGACCTCTATACCAGGCGGTGTCAGAGGAAGACCATACAAATTGTCAAAGACTCCGGCCACCCTAGTCATAGACTGTTCTCTCTGCTACCGCACGGCAAGCGGTACCGGAGCGCCAAGTCTAGGTCCAAGAGGCTTCTAAACAGCTTCTACCCCCAAGCCATAAGACTCCTGAACATCTAATCAAATGGCTACCCAGACTATTTACATTGCCGCCCCAGAGGGTGAATGGGCAAGAGAGAAAATGCAAGTACCTTTGAACGGGGTATGGTAGTAGGTGCCAGGCGCATTGGTTTGTGTCAAGAACTGCAACACTGCTGGATTTTTTTACACTCAACAGTTTCCCATGTGTATCAAGAATGGTCCACCACCCAAAGGACAGCCAGCCAACTTGACACAACTGTCAGAAGCATTGGAGTTAACATGGGCCAGCATCCCTGTGGAATGCTTGACACCTGAGGCTGTTCTGGGGGCAAAAGGGGAGGGGGGTGCAACTCAATATTCGGAAGGTGTTCCTAATGTTTGGTATACTCAGCCTGTATGCTATCATTGCTACTTTCGCACAAATTTTAGAAACCCCAGTTTCAAATGTCAATGTACAACAACGTGTGAAGAATAGGTCAAGAGAAAGATTAGGGGAAAGATAATCTCTTGTGGGCAGACTACGTAAACATATGGTATTGTAAAATGTAAATGTACTGTAGATCTGTCTTTATATCATGTGTACCGAGTATAAATATTTCTGGTGCTTGGATTTTTCCTCACTGGTTATTTGGGACAAAATCAAGATAAATCAAAATTTCGCAATTGTTAGCATCTTTCGAATTTCAGAAAGAGGGGACACTCAGCCCATAGACTTGCCCTTAATTTGCAAAGAGAGAGGGTGGAGCTCCTCGTTCAGGCTCCGCTCCTCGTTCTAGCGTCTTTTTAATCTCCTCTCTTAACATATGGACCCACAACTTAATCGAGCAGCTGACCAATTATGCAAGACTTTAGTTCTAAGGTTAACAGAGAGTAGGGAAAATAAGTATCTGAAACTGCTGCTTCAGACTCCCACTGTGCGGCTCACCATGTAGAGGCCAACCTTCCAATTCTCGTGTCGTTTACAATTCTGGTAGTCTAGAGAACATTACGTTTTAATGGGCACACTGGCTGTTAACGCTTGCATTTGATTGGCTCTGAGTATAAATTATGTTTCCCCTCAGGCGAGGCATTTCGGGGGGTTTTCCCCATTTGTTTTTCCTTTTTTTGTCCACACTTATTTTCTTACCGGGTTGGGAAAAGTTTTAGTGGTCTATGTTTCATTATGCTTTGTATCTTGTGCTAGGAAAAAAAAAACAGAAATACCACCTCTGTTTGGAGCTCCACCCATACAATAGTCTATTGGCAACTCGTAACTAGTTTTCATCTAGACTCCACTGTGCTAAACCAACCTGTAAGGGTTAGGGGTAGAGATGTCCCAAGGAACCGGAATAGCACAGACCCAATTGAATCTCAGTTTACGTACTACGACCAATGAGGAAAAAGTTGGTGGTTGTATTCGCTAAAAGTTTTTATTAAAAGCATGAATTTCAGCACCCCGCGGAAGGACCGCAGTTGTACAGGACAAACATAGGTACATGTTAGCGTTTTCAGAACTGACATTTTACAAGAATCGACTGATGGTGGCTCAATGTTGTTGCTAGCAAATCCTGCAACCAGTTATCAAAACTCAACTCCGCCTCGATATAAGAGAACGGAGTTGAGCATTCCTCAGCTAGGGAGTACCTAGCTAGCAAGCTACTAAACACAGGTTAACTAGACAACTAACATTTCGTAGCTAGCAAGCCTCACGTGAAGCTGACAACAACAATCAACGTACCTAGCTAACAATTGCAACATCTCTTCACGTTATCTTCCGTTCTTCTTCTTCTATGATATTATGGCGAAACAATCGTTTACTGTGCTGGAATGTACGATCAATCATGATCTGGCCAATTCTGTACTACCATGAAAATAAAATTAAAAACGAAATAAATCCCTAACTTCTACCACACACTCCCCCCTCCCCAAAAAAGCCCCTCCCCAACCCCATTAAACTTGATCTATATCATGCTGAAACCCTCCACCCTTAGGATTGCTCAGCATGTCAACAACCACTTAACAACAGTAACATCTGTTACCCCCAATAATTATTTTGCCGTCTCCACAATAACCTTCAACCTGGCATTTCTGCTTTCCACAACACAAGTCGTATTGATAACCTTGCCAATAAAAGCTATGAGGTCAACTTTATTCAAAGTGTCCTTTGACACCGCACATTCATGAGCACAAGATTTCTGAACAGGCCTCGAAACCATGCCAGGACCATCAGAAGCACCAGCCCTGACAATAGGTCCACTTACTACAGGTACATCCATGTAAGCTCCATCTGTCTGCACTGTAGTTCTACCAATCTGTTTTACGGCCTCTGCATATGATACATCATGACAGATCCTATATCTCTGAGCCTCTCTATGTACCTGGCATCCACCAAATGCTGCACTGTGTTCTCCCCCACAATTCTATTTATTTAACCTTTATTTAACCAGGTAAGCCAGTTGAGAACAAGTTCTCATTTACAACTGCGACCTGGCCAAGATAAAGCAAAGTAGTGCGATAAAAACAGCAACACAGAGTTACATATGGGGTAAACAAAACACAAGTAAAAAATACAACAGAAAAAATATATACAGTGAGTGCGAATGTAGTAAATTATGGAGGTAAGGCAATAAATAGGCCATAGTGCAAAATAGTTACAATTTCGTATTAACACTGGAATGATAGATGTGCAAAAGATGATGTGCAAATAGAGATACGGGGTGCAAATTAGCAAAATAAATAACAATATGGGGATGAGGTAGTTGGATGGGCTAATTACAGATGGGCTGTGTACAGGTGCAGTGATCGGTAAGCTGCTCTGACAACTGACGCCTAAAGTTAGTGAGGGAGATAAGAGTCTCCAGCTTCAGAGATTTTTGCAGTTCGTTCCAGTCATTGGCAGCAGAGAACTGGAAGGAATGGCGGCCAAAGGAGGTGTTGGCTTTGGGGATGACCAGTGAGATATACCTGCTGGAGCACATACTACGGGTGGGTGTTGCTATGGTGACCAATGAGCTAAGATAAGGCAGAGATTTGCCTAGCAGTGATTTATAGATGGCCTGGAGCCAGTGGGTTTGGCGACTAATATGTAGTGAGGACCAGCCAACAAGAGCGTACAGGTCACAGTGGTGGGTAGTATATGGGGCTTTGGTGACAAAACGGATGGCACTGTGATAGAATACATCAAATTTGCTGAGTAGAGTGTTGGAGGCTATTTTGTAAATGACATCGCCGAAGTCAAGGATCGGTAGGATAGTCCGTTTTACGAGGGCATGTTTGGCAGCATGAGTGAAGGAGGCTTTGTTGCGAAATAGGAGGCCGATTCAAGATTTCACTTTGGATTGGAGATGCTTAATGTGAGTCTGGAAGGAGAGTTTACAGTCTAACCAGACACCTAAGTATTTGTAGTTGTCCACATACTCTAGGTCAGACCCGTCGAGAGTAGTGATTCTAGTCGGGTGGGCGGGTGCCAGCAGCGTTCGATTGAAGAGCATACATTTAGTTTTACTAGTGTTTAAGAGCAGTTGGAGGCTACGGAAGGAGTGTTGTATGGCATTGAAGCTCGTTTGGAGGTTTGTTAACACAGTGTCCAATGAAGGGTCAGATGTACAGTGGGGAAAAAAGTATTTAGTCAGCCACCAATTGTGCAAGTTCTCCCACTTAAAAAAATGAGAGAGGCCTGTAATTTTCATCATAGGTACACGTCAACTATGACAGACAATATGAGAAGAAGAAATCCAGAAAATCACATTGTAGGATTTTTAATGAATTTATTTGCAAATTATGGTGGAAAATAAGTATTTGGTCAATAACAAAAGTTTCTCAATACTTTGTTATATACCCTTTGTTGGCAATGACACAGGTCAAACATTTTCTGTAAGTCTTCACAAGGTTTTCACACACTGTTGCTGGTATTTTGGCCCATTCCTCCATGCAGATCTCCTCTTGAGCAGTGATGTTTTGGGGCTGTCGCTGGGCAACACAGACTTTCAACTCCCTCCAAAGATTTTCTATGGGGTTGAGATCTGGAGACTGGCTAGGCCACTCCAGGACCTTGAAATGCTTCTTACGAAGCCACTCCTTCGTTGCCCGGGCGGTGTGTTTGGGATCATTGTCATGCTGAAAGACCCAGCCACGTTTCATCTTCAATGCCCTTGCTGATGGAAGGAGGTTTTCACTCAAAATCTCACGATACATGGCCCCATTCATTCTTTCCTTTACACGGATCAGTTGTCCTGGTCCCTTTGCAGAAAAACAGCCCCAAAGCATGATGTTTCCACCCCCATGCTTCACAGTAGGTATGGTGTTCTTTGAATGCAACTCAGCATTCTTTGTCCTCCAAACACGACGAGTTGAGTTTTTACCAAAAAAGTTCTATTTTGGTTTCATCTGACCATATGACATTCTCCCAATCCTCTTCTGGATCATCCAAATGCACTCTAGCAAACTTCAGATGGGCCTGGACATGTACTGGCTTAAGCAGGGGGACACGTCTGGCACTGCAGAATTTGAGTCCCTGGCGGCGTAGTGTGTTACTGATGGTAGGCTTTGTTACTTTGGTCCCAGCTCTCTGCAGGTCATTCACTAGGTCCCCCCGTGTGGTTCTGGGATTTTTGCTCACCGTTCTTGTGATCATTTTGACCCCATGGGGTGAGATCTTGCGTGGAGCCCCAGATCGAGGGAGATTATCAGTGGTCTTGTATGTCTTCCATTTCTTAATAATTGCTCCCACAGTTGATTTCTTCAAACCAAGCTGCTTACCTATTGCAGATTCAATCTTCCCAGCCTGGTGCAGGTCTACAATTTTGTTTCTGGTGTCCTTTGACAGCTCTTTGGTCTTGGCCATAGTGGAGTTTGGAGTGTGACTGTTTGAGGTTGTGGACAGGTGTCTTTTATACTGATAACATGTTCAAACAGGTGCCATTAATACAGGTAAAGAGTGGAGGACAGAGGAGCCTCTTAAAGAAGAAGTTACAGGTCTGTGAGAGCCAGAAATCTTGCTTGTTTGTAGGTGACCAATGTCATAGTTGACGTGTACCTATGATGAAAATTACAGGCCTCTCTCATCTTTTTAAGTGGGAGAACTTGCACGATTGGTGGCTGACTAAATACTTTTTTCCCCCACTGTATACAAAATGGTGTCGTCTGCATAGAGGTGGATCTGAGAGTCACCAGCAGCAAGAGCGACATCATTGATATACACGGAGAAAAGAGTCGGCCCAAGAATTTAACCCTGTGGCACCCCCATAGAGACTGCCATAGGTCCAGACAACAGGCCCTCCAATTTGACACATTGAACTCTATCTGAGAAGTAGTTGGTGAACCAGGCGAGGCAGTCATTTGAGAAACCAAGGCTATTTAGTCTGCCAATAAGAATGCGGTGGTTGACAGAGTCGAAAGCCTTGGCCAGGTCGATGAAGACGACTGCACAGTACTGTCTATTATCGATCGCGGTTATAATATCGTTTAGGACCTTGAGCGTGGCTGAGGTGCACCCATGACCAGCTCGGAAACCGGATTGCATAGCGGAAACGGTGGGATTCGAAATGGTCGGTTATCTGTTCGTTAACTTGGCTTTCAAAAATGTTCGAAAGGCAGGGCAGGAGGAATATAGGTCTGTAACAGTTTGGATCTAGAATGTCACCCCCTTTGAAGAGGGGGATGACCGCGGCAGCTTTCCAATCTCTGGGGATCTCAGACGTTAAGAAAGAGAGGTTGAACAGCCTTGTAATAGGGGTTGCGACAATTTCGGTGGCTAATTTTAGAAAGAAAGGGTCCAGATTATCTAGCCCAGATGATTTGTAGGGGTCCAGATTTTTCAGCTCTTTCAGAACATCAGCTGTCTGAATTTGTGTGAAGGAGAAGCAGGGGGTGGCATGGGCAATTTGCAGCGGAGGGTGCAGAGCTGGTGGCCGGGGTAGTGGTAGCCAGGTGGAAAGCATGGCCAGCCGTAGCAAAATGCTTGTTGAAATTCTCGATTATTGTAGATTTATCGGTGGTGATAGTGTTTCCTAGCCTCAGTGCAGTGCGCAGCTGGGAGGAGGTGCTCTTATTCTCCATGGACTTTACAGTGTCCCAAAACATTTTGGAGTTAGTGCTACAGGATGCAAATTTCTGTTTGAAAAAGCTAGCCTTCGCTTTCCTAACTGCTTATGTATATTGCTTCCTAACTTCCCTGAAAAGTTGCATATCACGGGGGCTATTCGATGCTAATGCAGTATGCCACAGGATGTTTTTGTGCTGGTCAAGGGCAGTCAAGTCTGAGGAGAACCAGGGGCTACATCTGTTCTTAGTTCTGAATTTTTTGAATGGGGCATGCTTATTTAAGATTGAGAGGAAAGCACTTTTAAAGAACAACCAGGCATCCTCTACTGACGGAATGAGATCGATATCCATCCAGGATATCTGGGCCATGTCAATTAGGAAGGCCTGCTCGCTAAAGTGTTTTAGGGAGCGTTTGACAGTGATGAAGGGTGGTCGTTTGACCGTGGACCCGTTACGGATGCAGGCAATAAGGCAGTGATCGCTGAGATCCTGGTTGAAGACAGCGGAGGTGTATTTAGAGGGTAAGTTAGTCAGGATGATATCTATGAGGGTGCCCATGTTACGGATTTAGGGTTGTACCTGGTAGGTTCCTTGATAATTTGTGTGAGATTGAGGGCATCTAGTTTGGATTGTAGGATGGCCGGGGTGTTAAGCATATCCCAGTTTAGGTCACCAAGCAGTACAAACTCTGAGGATAGATGGGGGGCAATCAATTCACATATGGTGTCCAGGGCACAGCTGGGGACTGAGGGAGGTCTGTAGCAAGCGGCAACAGTGAGAGACTTATTTCTGGAAAGTTGGATTTTTAGAAGTAGGAGCTCAAACTGTTTGGGCACAGACCTGGATAGTATGATAGAGCTCTGCAGGCTATCTCTACAGTAGATTGCAACTCCAACCCCTTTGGCAGTTCTATCTAGACGGAAAATGTTGTAGTTCGGGATGGACATTTCTGAATTTTTGGTGGCCTTCCTAAGCCAGGATTGAGACACTGCTAGAACATCTGGGTTGGCGGAGTGTGCTAACGCAGTGAATAACTCAAACTTAGGAAGGAGGCTTCTGATGTTAACGTGCAGAAAACCAAGGCTTTTACGGTTACAGAAGTCAACAAATGATAACTCCTGGGGAGTAGGAGTGATACTGGGGGCTGCAGGGCCTGGGTTAGCCTCTACATAACCAGAGGAACAGAGGAGGACTAGAATAAGGATACGGCTAAAGGCTTTAAGAACTGGTCTTCTATTGCGTTGGGTACAGAGAATAGAGGGGGCAGATTTCCAGGCGTTGTAGAATAGATTCAGGGCATTATGTACAGACAAGGATATGGAAGAATATGAGTACAGTGGAGATAAACCTAAGCGTTGGGTTACAATGCAAGAGATAGCATCACTGGAGGCACCGATTGAGCCGGTCTCGGCGTGTATGGGGGGTGGAACAAAGGAGCTATTTGAGGCAGTTTGAGAATGACTTGGGGTTCTATATTGAAATTGTATAATAAGAACTAACTAGAACAGCAATAGGCAAGGCATATTGACATGGGAGAGAGGCATAAAGCAATCACATGTGTTATTAGAGAGAGCTAAGACAACAACTGGTAATGGCGATGAAAGTTTGGGCTGAGGCTAAACAGATAAACAGGACAGGGTACCGTGTAAAGGAACAGTCCAGCAGGCATCAGCTGTGCAGCTGAGTGATCATAAGGTCCAGTGAACAGCAATATGTGAGTCCGAGAGCAGTTCGAATTGGTGCTAAAGCACAGTGAGCAGGAAGCACGGCTGTTGTTTGCGTGTGCTAGCGGGCCGGGGCTAGCAGATGGATCTTCGTGGTCGTCGCAACGGGAAGCCTGTTGAAACCACAGACGATTACGTCGGCAGACCAGTCGTGATGGATCGGCGGGGCTCCGTGTTGACTCTAGGAGGTCTCGACCGGTTGACAGAAAGGTAGATAGCCGGGAGATGTGCCTAACTCGATGCTAGCTCAAGGTTGATTAGCCAACAACAACATCCATTTGGTTGCAGCTAGCTAGTTGCGATGATCAGGTGTTAAAGGTCCAGTGATTTAGTGATTCCGGCAGAAAATCCAATATGTTCTGGGTCAATAATGCGCTGTGCAGACAGTGCAGACTGGCCGATAATAGTCCAGGCTAGAGCTGGCTGGTAGGTAGTGCAGGCCACGGACAATGGTGAAAAACCGCTAACGGTGGCTAATAGCAAGTAGCTAGTTAGCTGGCTACTCTCGTCCGGTAGACAAAGAGGTAGATAGCCGGGATATGGGCCTGGCTCAAGGCTAACTGGTGCTAATAACGGTGGCTAATAGCAAGTAGCTAGTTAGCTGGCTAGCTAGTTTCAACTGGAGATTCTAGATAAAGGTGAGTAAATAATAGAATCCGTTCCACATTGAGTGAGGCGGGTTGCAGGAAAGTATATTTAGTAGAAGGATGAAAAGTGTGATAGGGAAATATGTACGAAAAATACAAAAAACTGGCTATTTACACAGACACACAACAAAGAACACGACCGCACTGCTACGCCATCTTGTGGGTGTAGCGAAATGCAGGTGCTTCTAGCTCCAACAGTGCAGTAATATCTAACAAATAATATCTAACAATTTCACAACATATACCCAATACACACAAATCTAAGTAAGGAATGAATTAAGAATATATACATATATGGACGAGCGATGTCAGAGCAGCATGGACTATGATACAGTAGAATAGTATAGAATACAGTATATACATATGAGATGAGTAATGCAAGATATGTAAACATTATTAAAGTGGCTAGTGTTCCATTTCTTAAAGTGGCCAGTGATTCTAGTCTATGTCTGTAGGCAGCAGCCTCTAATGTGCTAGTGATGGCTGTTTAACAGTCTGATGGCCTTGAGAGAGAAGCTGTTTTTCAGTCTCTCAGTCCCAGCTTTGATGCACCTGTACTGACCTCGCCTTCTGGATGATAGCGTGGTGAACAGGCAGTGGCTCGGGTGGTTGATGTCCTTGTTGATCTTTTTGGACTTCATGTGACATCGGGTGCTGTAGGTGTCCTGGAGGGCGGGTAGTTTGCCCCCGGTAATCCGTTGTGCAGACTGCACCACCCTCTGGAGAGCCTTGCGGTTGCGGGCGGTGCAGTTGCCGTACCAGGCGGTGATACAGCCCGACAGGATGCTCTCAATTGTGCATCTGTAAAAGTTTGTGAGGGTTTTAGGTGCCAAGCCAAATTTCTTCAGCCTCCTGAGGTTGAAGAGGCTCTGTTGCGCCTTCTTCACCACACTGTCTGTGTCATCATATGCACCACAGCGCATATGGGACAAATTCTCTAACATTGAAACTAAGGAATCCTATCTGTACTTTTCCCGGCAAGACTTTCTCAAACCTCAGCATCACTGATAAGCTTTCGCTTCTTTGACCCTCTTTCCAACTGATCAACTTTTTGGATTCAATCACTCCGCCTCCCTTCACATTTTCTTTAATATCATCTGTGGACATAGATATTGGGACCCCAGTGATGACTTCGCTCAATCTAGCATAAGCACCAGGGACATGGCTTTTAATCTTCTTCCCATTAAGCTTTTCCACTTTCGGAATCTTCTATTGCTGAGCCTGGCTAACACACAATATTAACAATCTACCATTTCCAATGAACCAGGCTAATTTCACTTCACCTACCTCTTTCTCTATGTTAGTCGGATAGGGTGTAAGTGAGGCCCTGTGGTCTCATCAAACACTATCACCACTTTCCATCATTACTCTTGCTTCCTACCTTGGCCCTCTTTATGTTTTCTTTACTAGACGCTCCACTGCTTTCTGTATCATGATCTCTCTTCTTCCTATGTCTTTCCACTACCGACCATTCCGGTCCTTGACCATCATCCTCCCGCTCCATACCATCAGAACTGACATATATTGTTCGCATTCCAGCACAGCTGTGGCTTCACCAACTTTTTATCAATTTCGTCCGCACTACTCGCCGCCATTTCCGACCTCCAACCCTCTCTCCCCATCCTTGTCAGCCTTATCTTCCGTTCATATATAACTCATAGCTTTGTATTGGCTTGTTAACGAATGGGTAACTTCATTGCATAGTTTTACCTGCGAAATTGACCCACTCTGCTTAGCACGCTCATGTTACTTCACACTACATGCATGCAATACAGTTGAGTTCGCCATACCATTCTTCTTCTTCTTATATGAGGTTTAACGGCGGATGGCATCCAATTTGTTGCATTACCGCCACCTACTATACTGGAGTACAACTCCCTTATCTTTTCTTGAAAAATTAAATAAAACAAAGCAAAGAAATATCCTACCATCTAACACTACACTCACAACTTCAAACCTACTACTAATAATTAACCCCACCCTTCTCCACTATTTAAATATAGTCACTCCTACCTCATGCCCTGAACCTGAAATGATGGGACATCACCACTTAACACAGCCTGTAACTCTTCTGCTGTCAGGTCTCGCACACCCAAATATCTCTCTGCAGCTGCCACCACAACCTCAATTTTCTTTGATTTGCGTTCCATCCCTGCAGTACAATTAATAACCATTGCTATAAACGCTAAAAACCCAATCTTACTGAAACATATATCACTTGCTTGCCTATCCCACTGTACTGGTATATATCTCCTACTCTCACCACTCCCCCCCTTCCTCTACTTTCTTCACTGCCTCCGCATATGACAACTTATTCTCTACTCTTAACCTGGAAACCTCAACCTGCTTCTCTCGCACTGGACATGTCTGATCCCCAGCCCCATGGCCACCCCTACAATTAGCACATACCACTACTTTCCCCACTGCTTCACACTCCTTAGTCTCTTGCCCTTCTGCACACTTCTCACACATTGGAATCTCCCTCCTACATACTGCTGCCACATGCCAATAAGTTTGACACCTGTAACATCGTAACGTACTCGGCACATACGCTCGCACTGGATAACTTATTTATCCTAACTTCACTTTATCCGGCAAAGACTCAACTTCAAAACTCAAAAGAACAGACAATGACTCTTCTGTTTCCCCACTCTCGCCCCACTGTTTACGTCGCACCAAATGACGAGCATCACACACACCGGGAATCTAACCCTTCAGTTGGTCAACTTTTACATTTACTGCTACCCCAGTAATCACTCCTCTCAATGGCACCCTTTTCTTAAGAGCGAAACAATTCACAATTCTTTCCCCCATTTGTTTAACTCTAAGCGCCTTCTCCCTCTGCCCAACAGAAACACAAACAATTATCACTAGACCACTTCTGGTTACCCTCACTGATTCCACTATACCCAACACTTTTTTCACCCATCTTGAAACCACAAATGGATCAGCCAAAAGGCAAGGATCCACTTTTTCCACAAACTTCACTCCTACTGTCACAGACTCATCTTTATCCTGACCCTCTGCGCAAGCCTCTGGCTCTGAGCACTTCACCACACCTACCACCTCCGATACTTCACCCTCTTCCATTTCTACTCCTGTCTTCAGCTCACTTTGCTTACATTTCCTACCACTCTTCTTTAACAAACCTTCTCCCTTTTTCCCGCCATTTTTTATCGACTCAAACTCAGTCTTCCTCCCTCTCTCTCTTAGACCTCCTCTGCCTCTTTTTCCCTCCATTCCTCCTCATTCATCCAAGTATACGTCTCCTTATGATAATACTGCATTTCTCCTAACCAATATCTATTTCTTGCCTTCTCAAAGGACTCCATTTCCCCCCTCCTTTCCCTTCCGTCGTTTATTCTATCCTCAACCTCACAGTCCACAATGATCTCTTCATTGCTCCCTCTGGCATCTATTCTATCCATCTTGGCCTTCGTCTTCTATCTGAAAATATTTGGTCCACCACATAGTCCCCAATCGCCTGACCGAAATTACAATATCATAGTTCCACCCATCCCATTTCCTTTCCGGATGGGTGAAGACTAGATGGTATACAGCAGGGGTAGCAAACTCATTCCATGGAGGGCCTAGTGTCTACTGGTTTTTGGTTTTTCCATTCAATTAAAGACAACCAGGTGTGGGGAGTTCCTTACTAATCAGTCACCTTAATTCATCAATCGAGTACAAGGGAGGAGCGAAAACCAGCAGACACTCGGCCCTCCGTGGAATGAGTTTGACCCGAGAGGAAAAGAGAAGCCCAACTCGGCGGGAAATCTGTCTCCCTCCATCATGTGGCGTTTTTTCGTTGTTTTGCCCACCAGGCAAGGAGTTGTTGAATGGCTTTGAATTACAGTTTACATTTGAGTCATTTTAGCAGACGCTCTTATCCAGAGCGACTTACAGGAGCAATTAGGGTTAAGTGGGCACATCAACGGATTTTTCACCTAGTCGGCTCGGGGATTAGAACCAGCGACCTTTCGGTTACTGGCACAAAGCTACCTGCCGCCCCATATATATATATATGTATATATATATATATATATATATATTTTATTTTTTTTATTATTTTTTTTAAGTTGCATTTTTCACATGTTTACTTACCAAACTTGTCCTAATAGAACTTTACAGGTGAACTCGTGGCAATGACTGGTTGACTTTTTATTTTTCAATTTATTTATATTTTTTATATTGTGTAATGCTTTCAACTAATACTTCAACACATCTAACTTTCCAGCTACCTAGCTGATGGCATAGGCACATACAGCACATACAGCATGAAGTAGTGATGCATGCGAAGTTCCCCCGTTTTCTGAAGATGTTGAAAAGCTATCTATCTGGTTAGTTCAAAACATGAAACATGTTTGCATGGACAGTAATTGAAATGGATGTGATTCTGAGGTGACAAAGTTAGCTAGCCTAGCATCTCTGCTTGTACGTTAACATACTCTGATGTGAACTCGTCCCGCCCCTCCTTCAGCACTGTAGGGTGGTAAGCAGAGAGCTTAGATGCGCTGCTGCGGTGCCATCTCAGATGATGGCGGCGACGCCATATCCATACCAAAGATTTTTATAACTAAACCAAGATAGACCATAGCCTGTCGTTTCCAATGGGAAAAAACATAGTATGTGAAGAGCGCGTGTGCAATAACTCAATTCGCCGTTGCACTCCTTCTAAACAACGTGATTTTTAAAAACTTTTGCAAAGGGCAAAGTCTACTAAACGTAGTCCACTCTGTTCATAACATATTGTAGTTTTGGGAACAGAAAACTGTATTGAGATCAAATGTTTAATCGGTGAGAAAATGTGCAGAATGCCGGCCAAAATCCATCTCCTTCTATCTTCTCCCACTGCCGGCCAGTGGGCTTCCTCTCACTACCATATTTGGTAGTGAGTGGAAACACCAAGCGGATGTTTCACATTTATACATTCGGTGAAATATCTGTCTCATTGTTCTGTGTCCATACCGTGGCGAATTCGAATAGCAAGAACTTTAATGCGCCAGCGTCCAACTTTTAGGTGCATACAGCGCCACCTACTGTACTGGTGTGTGAGGCCATTCACGGCCTACCTACATTAATTAATTGATATGGTAATACAAAATTGGGAAAAGGGAAAATAGCACTGCCAACAATTAGCCCTCTCTCGCTCCAAACAATGTCACATTTCTTGACCCTAATTGCGTAATCCTGAGCGCCCGTTCCCTCTGGACTGAAGAAACACAATAAATCATCACCAATCCACTCAGAGTTACTCTCACCAACTCAACATTCCCCAACCTCTTCTCCACCCAACCTGACACCACATACGTATGGATCAGCCAAAATGCAAGGATTCATTTTCTCCACAAACCTCACTCCCACTGGGCCAGAATCATCCTTTTCATTCTCGGGACGAGGCCCGAACTTGGCGGTCCTCACCGCATGTACTACAGCCATACTCTTGTCAGGTTCCATCTCTGAGTTACTACACCACACAGCTTCCCTCTACACTCAGCTACACTCAGCTCCTCGGCGGTCATCACTGCCCTGCCCTATCCCATCTGGACAAGAGGAATACCTATGTAAGTACATTGACTGTTCATTGACTATAGCTCAGCATTTAACACCATAATACCCTCCAAGCTCATCATTAAGCTTGAGACCCTGGGTCTGAACCCCACCCTGTGCAACTGGGTCCTGGACTTCCTGACGGGCCGCCCCCAGGTGGTGAAGGTAAGAAACAACATCTCCACTTCGTTGATCCTCAACACTGGGGCCCCACAAGGGTTCGTGCTCAGCCCCCTCCTGTACTTTCTGTTCACCCATGACTGCGTGGCCAAGCACGCCTCCAACTCAATCATCAAGTTTGCAGACGACACAACGGTTGTAGGCTTGATTACCAACAATGACGAGACCACCTACAGGGAGGAGGTGAGGGCTCTGGGAGTGTGGTGCCAGGAAAATAACCTCTCACTCAACGTCAACAAAACAAAGGAGATGATCATGGACTTCAGGAAACAGCAGAGGGTGCACCCCCCTATCCACATCGACGGGACCACAGTGGAGAAGGTGGAAAGCTTCAAGTTCCTTGGTGTACACATCACTGACAAACTGAAATGGTCCACCCACGCAGACAGTGTGGTCACAAACTTTTACAGATGCACAATTGAGAGCATCCTGTCGGGCTGTATCACCGCCTGGTACGGCAACTTCACCGCCCGTAACCGCAGGGCTCTCCAGAGGGTGGTGCGGTCTGCTGAACGCATTACCGGGGGCAAACTACCCGCCCTCCAAGACACCTAAAACAGTACCCGATGTCACAGGAAAGCCAAAAAGATAATCAAGGACATCAACCACCCGAGCCACTGCCTGTTCACACCGCTATCATCCAGAAGGCGAGGTCAGTACAGGTGCATCAAAGCTGGGACCGAGAGACTGAAAAACAGCTTCTATCTCAAGGCCATCACTAGCACTGTAGTGGCTGCTGCTGCCTATTGAAATCACTGGCCACTTTAAGAAATGGAACACTAGTCACTTTAATAATGTTTACATATCTTGCACTACTCATCTCGTAGTTATATACTATATTATATTCTATAATATTCTACTGTATCTTAGTCCATGCCGCTCTGTCATTGCTTGTCCATATATGTATATATTCTTAAATTCCATTCCTTACTAGATTTGTGTGTATTGGGTATATGTTGTGAAATTGTTAGATATTACTTGTTAGATATTACTGCACTGTCGGAGCTAGAAGCACAAGCATTTCTCTACACCCGCAATAACATCTGCTAAACACATGTATGTGACAAATACCATTTGATTTGATTTGATTTATATGCTACGTCATGAAATGAGATTGGGCTATATTTAAATGCCCCTTGCATCAAATATCCTGTTTTGACATTTTAGTATTGTGCACAAGCTGCTAGGCAGAAACGGTAGGCATAAATGCAAAAGATCTTGCCTATAGAGTAAGATGATGGCAAGGTTTCGCAAGTCAGCCTCAACCACCTGAAGATTGATATTCAGTCGATTTTTCTTGAATGTGGGGTAATTTGTCACATGAACATATTCAAACCCCCAGTATTTGGGAAACTGATCAGGGGTGGCCGCCGTTTTTGGCGGCCAACCCTCTTGGAGAACTACTGTGCCTCTAGGCAGGATTTTCTATGGTCCTATTTTAAAGGGATAGTTTACCCAAATGAATTACATATTTACATGTTGGTTTTGTGAGAGATTTATTATTTTTATAATTGATGGGATGACTAACTTAGAAAGAATGCATTCTTGACTGGGCTAATGTAGGTTGTGACACCTGGCAGGCTGTGATTGATGTGAAGAGCTATTTTAGGGGGTAAAATGAGATAAGGATTTTGTCTCCAGATACTGGAATATACTGGTTCTTTGTGATCTGTGAACCTTCCTTGGACGTAGGAATGGTGTCTAAGGGAGCTGGCTCTTCTCACTATGACAGGTTGTTATGATATGGACTTATGCCTGGCAACAGGGGTGCATCAACGGATTGGCTGAGTAAGTCTAAACCACGCTCAAGTCTTTACTCTAATTGGCCAGCAGAGAGGTGGGAAACTCTCTCTGTCAGAGTATTTGAGCATGAACCCAGAACAATGGATTAGTTCTCTGAAGTGCCCTGCGAGGTATTTCAAAGAGCCCGTATATACGAAACATCATATTTACCATTGAAGGTTTTTGCATTAATTAAAATAACTAGTATATCTTAGAAGTCGTGTTGACCTCTTTTGTTCCTAATGCCAGATTTGAATTGACGCAACTTTGACAGTTTCTTATGGACAAAGAGAGACTGCAATCCATCCTATGGTTAGCCACTTCCACCAATGGTTAATATTAGCATTTTCTAACAAAAAAACTATGTAATTCAATGTCCCCAGTTAGCATACTCTAAATTTCATGGCCAAATAATCTCAAAGTAACTTCAAACCAAGTCCTCCAGTTTTGAGTGTGTATTCAACTTTAAAAGAATCCTGAATAAACTTGACCTGTGATTTTTAAAACATGTTTATTCTGCTCTGGTCATGGGCCTAAACCATGTGAAAATATGTAGATTTGCATGAATTTAGCTTTAAAATAGATTGTTTGGGGGGACCCCCAGACCCCCGGCTAAGGGTGGAGCCATTGACAATAGGAAGTCACACTCCAAGCTACTGTATCTTCAAAAGTTGGCATCCCTGAACTAATAAATTAGCAAATTCGGATTGTAAATAGAATATTAGTAGGTGGGTGTTCAAAACATACGGTTTCGTATATTAAAACAAACGCGTCCGCTAAGTGTTCATTCGCAGCAGGGTTTTGCGCGAAAGGAAAAGGGAACGCTCATTTGTGGACGGGGATAGGAGTCGTCTTTCTCCGCCATTTTGTGACAACAAGAAGCGGAAAACATAGCTAGCAAAGAACTGGCCACAGGTAACTATCTAGATGAACATTTGGGGGTCAAACATAATTTAAGCCGATGCACATTTACATTGATTTGAGGTCATAATTAAAAGTAGGCAACACTTCCTTGTAGACTAAATTCAAAAGTGGCTCATATCGTGACGCTGGTCAATGCGAGGTGTTAATTATTTTTTTGACATGCTCGCTATTCCGTTAACGTTAGCTAGCTAGCTAACAGTTGTCTGGTCACATTGAATATGTATCCTGCTAACCTATACTTTAAAATGACAGCTACATTATTGAACCGAACGTCTTGCTTTTGATGCTTCCACATTATTAATTTATACTTATTTCACTTCCCTTTCAGAGCTCAGAATGACGAATGAGGAACCCCTTCCAAAGAAGGTGTGAGAGAGCCTCTATTAGGAAACCAAATGTCCCTGTATTGATAATGTTATGCAGCTAAAGACTACTTGCTGACTATTGTATTCCCATCTTCCTCATTCAGGTTCGCCTCAGTGAATCTGACATGAAGACCCTGACCCGAGAGGAACTGTGTGTGAGGTAAATGGATAACACTACAGTAGATGGAGGATGGGATGATTCTGTTTGGATGTGATGACAAGTATGTTCAATGTGTTCATCATGTGCATGTTTATTATTTGTCCTTTAGGTGGAAACAACATGAAACCTATGTCCAGGTCCTGGAAGCGAAATATGCTGATCTGAATTGTAAGTGCTCCACAAAATGTAGGCCTACTCCAACATTTCATCAAGTCATCATTCAATACCAAACTTTGGGGGGTATAAATACCCACACTCAACACTATTTAAGTTTTATTTTTGTTATGGTGTTGATGACTTTGCTCCTTTTCAGTTGACACATGATGAGGTTAACTGTGTTGTTTCTGTCCACTCACTGTCTCAGCGAACAATGTGACAGGGCTGAAGGAGTCTGAGGAGAAGCTGAAGCCGCAGCAGCAGGAGGCGTCACGCAGGGGGAACATCCTGGTCATGCGGCTCGCCACCAAGGAGCAGGAAATGCAAGAGTGTACAGTACGTATCCCACTGCAATGCGTCCTGCTGTTTTCCTAAATGAGGAGACTGTGGGATATGTAGGCTCAGGCTGAATCCCAAATCCGTCCCTTCCCCTTGGCCCTCCATTTACACGTTCACGCGTGCCTCCACCATACAGTGCATTCGGAAAGTATTCAGATCCCTTGACTTTTCCCACATTTCGTTACATTACAGCCTTATTCAAAAATGGATTAAATAAAATAAAATCGTCATCAATATACACCATAATGACAAAGTGAAAACAGGTTTTTAGAAATGTTTGCAAATGTATTTACAAATAGAAGACAGATACCTTATTTACATAAGTATTCAGACCCTTTGTTATGAGACTTGAAATTGAGCTCAGGTGCATCCTGTTTCCATTGATCATCCTTGAGATGTTTCTACAACTTGATTGGAGTCCACCTGTGGTAAATTCAATTGATTGGACATGATTTGGAAAGGCACACACCTGTCTATATACAGTGAGGGGGGAAAAGTATTTGATCCCCTGCTGATTTTGTACGTTTGCCCACTGACAAAGAAATGATCAGTCTATAATTTTAATGGTAGGTTTAGTTGAACAGTGAGAGACAGAATAACAACAACAAAATTCAGAAAAACACATGTCAAAAATGTTATAAATTGATTTGCATTTTAATGAGGGAAATAAGTATTTGACCCCTCTGCAAAACATGACTTAGTACTTGGTGGCAAAATCCTTGTTGGCAATCACAGAGGTCAGGTGTTTCTTGTAGTTGGCCACCAGGTTTGCACACATCTCAGGATGGATTTTGTCCCACTCCTCTTTGCAGATCTTCTCCAAGTCATTAAGGTTTTGAGGCTGACGTTTGGCAACTCGAACCTTCATCTCCCTCCACAGGACCTTAATGTCCTTCTTCTTGAGCCACTCCTTTGTTGCCTTGGCCGTGTGTTTTGGGTCATTGTCATGCTGGAATACCCATCCACGACCCATTTTCAATTTCCTGGCTGAGGGAAGGAGGTTCTCACCCAAGATTTGACGGTACATGGCCCGTCCACTTCAGACGGGCATGTATATGTGCCTTCTTGAGCAGGGGGACCTTGCGGGCGCTGCAGGATTTCAGACCTTCACGGCGTAGTGTGTTACCAATTGTTTTCTTGGTGACTATGGTCCCAGCTGCCTTGAGATCATTGACAAAATCCTCCCGTGTAGTTCTGGGCTGATTCCTCACCGTTCTCATGATCATTGCAACTCCACGAGGTGAGATCTTGCATGGAGCCCCAGGCTGAGGGAGATTGACAGTTATTTTGTGTTTCTTCCATTTGCGAATAATCGCACCAACTGTTGTCACCTTCTCACCAAGCTGCTTGGCGATGGCCTTGTAGCCCATTCCAGCCTTGTGTAGGTCTACAGTCTTGTCCCTTACATTTACATTTTCATCATTTAGCAGACGCTCTTATCCAGAGCGACTTACAAATTGGTGCATTCACCTTATGATAGCCAGTGGGACAACCACTTTACAATATATCAAATTATTATTATTTATTTATTTTATGTCTTTTTTTGGGGGTAGAAGGATTACTTTTATCCTATCCCAGGTATTCCTTAAAGAGGTGGGGTTTCAAGTGTCTCCGGAAGGTGGTGAGTGACTCCGGTGTCTTGGCGTCGTGAGGGAGCTTGTTCCACCATTGGGGTGCCGGAGCAGCGAACAGTTTGACTGGGCTGAGCGGGAACTGTGCTTCCGCAGAGGTAGGGGGGCCAGGAGGCCAGAGGTGGATGAACGCAATGCCCTCGTTTGGGTGTAGGGACTGATCAGAGCCTGAAGGTAAGGAGGTGCCGTTCCCCTCACAGCTCCGTAGGCAAGCACCATGGTCTTGTAGCAGATGCGGGCTTCAACTGGAAGCCAGTGGAGTGTGCGGAGGAGCGGGGTGACGTGAGAGAACTTGGGAAGGTTGAACACCAGACGGGCTGCAGCGTTCTGGATGAGTTGTAGGGGTTTAATGGCACAGGCAGGGAGCCCAGCCAACAGCGAGTTGCAGTAATCCAGACGAGAGATGACAAGTGCCTGGATTAGGACCTGTGCTGCTTCCTGTGGAAGGTAGGGTCGTACTCTGCGAATGTTGTAGAGCATGAACCTACAGGATTGGGTCACCGCTTTGATGTTAGCGGAGAATGACTGGGTGTTGTCCAGGGTCAGGCCAAGGTTCTTTGCACTCTGGGAGGAGGACACAACGGAGTTGTCAACCGTGATGGCGAGATCATGGAGCGGGCAGTCCTTCCCCGGGAGGAAGAGCAGCTCCGTCTTGCCAAGGTTCAGCTTGAGGTGGTGATCCGTCATCCACACTGATATGTCTGCAAGACATGCAGAGATGCGATTCGACACCTGGTTATCAGAAGGGGGAAAGGAGAAGATTAATTGTGTGTCGTCTGCGTAGCAATGATAGGAGAGACCATGTGAGGATATGACAGAGCCAAGTGACTTGGTGTATAGAGAGAATAGGAAAGGGCTTAGAACTGAGCCTTGGGGGACACCAGTGGTGAGAGCACGTGGTGCGGAGACAGATTCTCGCCACGCCACCTGGTAGGAGCGACCTGTGAGGTAGGACGCAATCCAAGAGTGAGCCGCGCCGGAGATGCCCAACTCGGAGAGGGTGGAGAGGAGGATCTGATGGTTCACATATCAAAGGCAGCAGATAGGTCTAGAAGGATGAGAGCAAAGGAGAGAGAGTTAGCTTTAGCAGTGCGGAGAGCCCCCATGACACAGAGAAGAGCAGTCTCAGTTGAATGACCAGTCTTGAAACCTGACTGGTTTGGATCAAGAAGGTCATTCTGAGAGAGATAACAAGAGAGTTGGCTAAAGACGGCACGCTCAAGAGTTTTGGAGAGAAAAAATAGAAAGGATACTGGTCTGTAGTTGTTGACATCGGAGGGATCGAGTGTAGGTTTTTTGAGAAGGGGTGCAACTCTCGCTCTCTTGAAGATGGAAGGGACATAGCCAGTGGTCAAGGATGAGTTGATGAGCGAGGTGAGGTAAGGGAGAAGGTCTTCGGAAATGGTCTGGAGAAGAGAGGAGGGGGTAGGGTCAAGCGGGCAGGTTGTGGGGCGGCCGGCCGTCACAAGTCGCAAGATTTCATCTGGAGAGAGAGGGGAGAAAGAAGTCAAAGCATAGGGTAGGGCAGTGTGAGCAGGACCAGCGGTGTCATTTGACTTAATAAATGAGGATCGGATGTCGTCAACCTTCTTTTCAAAATGGTTGACGAAGTCATCCACAGAGAGGGAGGAGGATTAAGCAGGGAGGAGAAGGTGGCAAAGAGCTTCCTAGGGTTAGAGGCAGAGGCTTGAAATTTAGAGTGGTAGAAAGTGGCTTTAGCAGCAGAAACAGAGGAAGAAAATGTAGAGAGGAGGGAGTGAAAAGATGACAGGTCGGCAGGGAGTCTAGTTTTCCTCCATTTCCGCTTGGCTGCCCGGAGCCCTGTTCTGTGAGCTCGCAATGAGTCGTCAAGCCACGGAGCAGGAGTGGAGGACCGAGCCGGTCGGGAGGATAGGGGACATTGAGAGTCAAAAGATGCAGAAAGGGAGGAGAGGAGGGTTGAGGAGGCAGAATCAGGAGATTGGAGGGAGAGGGCTTGAGCAGAGGGAAGAGATGATAGGATGGAAGAGGAGAGAGTAGCGGGACAGAGAGAGCGGAGGTCGCAACGGCGCATTACCATCTGAGTAGGGGCAGAGTGAGTAGTGTTGGAGGAGAGCGAGAGAGAAAAGGATACAAAGTAGTGGTCGGAGACTTGGAGGGGAGTTGCAGTGAGATTAGTAGAAGAACAGCATCTAGTAAAGATGAGGTCAAGCGTATTGCCTGCCTTGTGAGTAGGGGGAGACGGTGAGAGGGTGAGGTCAAAAGAAGAGAGGAGTGGAAAGAAGGAGGCAAAGAGAAATGAGTCAAAGGTAGACGTAGGGAGGTTAAAGTCACCCAGAACTGTGAGGGGTGAGCCATCTTCAGGAAAGGAACTTACCAAGCTGCTTGGCGATGGTCTTGTAGCCCATTCCAGCCTTGTGTAGGTCTACAATCTTGTCCCTGACATCCTTGGAGAGCTCTTTGGACTTGGCCATGGTGGAGAGTTTGGAATCTGATTGATTGATTGCTTCTGTGGACAGGTGTCTTTTATACAGGTAACAAGCTGAGATTAGGAGCACTCCCTTTAAGAGTGTGCTCCTAATCTCAGCTCGTTACCTGTATAAAAGACACCTGGGAGCCAGAAATCTTTCTGATTGAGAGGGGGTCAAATACTTATTTCCCTCATTAAAATGCAAATCAATTTATAACATTTTTGACATGCGTTTTTCTGAATTTTGTTGTTGTTATTCTGTCTCTCACTGTTCAAATAAACCTACCATTAAAATTATAGACTGATCATTTCTTTGTCAGTGGGCAAACGTACAAAATCAGCAGGGGATCAAATACTTTTTTCCCTCACTGTAAGGTCCCACAGTTGACAGTGCATGTCAGAGCAAAAACCAAGCCATGAGGTCAAAGGAATTGTCCGTAGCGCTCCAAGACAGGATTGTGTCGAGGCACAGGTCTGGGGAAGGGTACCACAACATTTCTGCAGCATTGAAGGTCCCCAAGAACACAGTGGCCTCCATCATTTTGAAATGTGAGAAGTTTGGAACCACCAAGATTCTTCCTAGAGCTGGCCGCCCGGCCAAACTGAGCAATCAGGGGAGAAGGGTAGGGAGGTGATCAAGAACCTGATGGTCACTCTGACAGAGCTCCAGAGTTCCTCTGTGGGGATGGGAGAACCTTCCAGAAGGACAACCATCTCAGCACAAATCAGGCCTTTATGTTAGTGGCCAGACGGAAGCCACTCCTCAGTAAAAGGCACATGACAGCCTGCTTAGAGTGCCAAAAGGCACCTAAAGGACTGTCAGACCATGAGAAACAAGATTCTCTGGACTGATGAAACCAAAATGTAACTCTTTGGCCTGAATGCCAAGTGTCACGTCTGGAGGAAACCTGGCACCATCCCTACAGTGAGGCATGGTGGTGGAAGCATTATGCTGTGGGGATGTTTTTCAGAGGCAGGGACTTGGAGACTAGTCAGGATCGAGGGAAAGATGAACGCAGCAAAGTACAGAAAGACCCTTGATGAAAACCTGCTCCAGGGCGCTCAGGACCTCAGACTGGGGGCGAAGGTTCACCTTCCAACAGGATAACGACCCTAAGCACACAGCCAAGACAACGCAGGAGTGGCTTCGGAACAAGTCTCTGAATGTCCTTGAGTGGCCCAGCCAGAGCCCGGACTTGAACCCAATCGAACATCTCTGGAGAGACCTGAGAATAGCTGTGCAGCAACGCTCCCCATCCAACCTGACAGAGCTTGAGAGGAACTGCAGAGAAGAATGGGAGAAACTCCCCAAATACAGGTGTGCCAAGCTTGTAGCGTCATACCCAAGAAGACTCGAGGCTGTAATCGCTGCCAAAGGTGCTTCAACATAGTACTGAGTAAAGGGTCTGAATACTTATGTAAATGTAATATTTCAGTTACATTTTTTATCAATTTGCAAACATTTGTAACCTGTTGTTGCTTTTTCATTATGGGTTATTGTGTGTAGGTTGATGAGGGGGGGAAACAATTTAATCCATTTTAGAATATGGCTGTAACGTAACAAAATGTGGAAAAAGTCAAGGGGTCTGAATACTTTCCGCATGCACTGTATGCACAAATGTCCCAAAGCTGAAGGAGTAAAAAATATCAAGGGTGTAGGGGCAAATTTTATTTCTATCTTATCTATCTAATCTTTGATAGCCACTTGGAGTGAGCCAGCTATGCTGCCGGCTTCACAACAAAGTGGTATCCCAACATGCTTCACTAAATGTTTGGAGTTTGCGCAATATCATACAGAAGAATGGAGAGGCGTAACTAATTATGACATGTGCATTTGTTTGTATCTGATTTTGAGGCGTGAAACCAGGTTTATTTGATCCCCTCACCTCTCTGGAACAGAGTTGAGCGGTCAGAAAACCCGCCCATCGTCCTTTCCAACCTCGCCGCTAAAAACCGCTCCTCGTTCACAGGAAGAAAAAAAACTACCGCTCCAAATTCGCTCCATTCATTAAAATCACCATTTAACCAACACCCATCTATTTTTGTGATTACCTGGACCAACCATTTGGTTTTGAAAGATTGAAACCAAACCATATGATTTGAATGTAAAGTATTTTCATAAACAACATGAAAAGGTGACTGTAAGAAACGCTCATCATTTCAAATAGGCTACATGTCATATTAAACAGCATATAAACACTAAATAGGTCAGGAGCGAAGGAACTAAAATTAATTATTTAGGCTATATTATTAGCCTGTTATTTCAAGGCTATAGCCTACAAAGAAGAGCAAGCCAGCAGCGGAGTACCTTCTCCACGCTTGCAGAGCCACTGGAGATGCCAAACACCCTTCGGGCTGCTCTTGCCAGGCTGGGCAGGGATGCAGATGTTGTTGTTATTATTATTATTATTATTTGTATATATGTAGGCCTACAGGTTTTTAGCCAAAATAACCCCATCAAAACGGAAAGCTCCTTGAAAGAGGTCATATGTCAGGCCTGTTGGGCAAAAATCAATGATAGCCTATTGTAGAACAAAAATGAATAGAACAAAAATGAACTAAACTTTAAAGATCTGATTTTTTTGCTACAATGACACACTTAGCTAGCTATCCACCTTGTTCCTTTCTGTTAGTATGTGCACGTAGTACACATCATGCTTTTGGTATATGTGTCTTTTCAGATTCCACAATGATTCTTTAGTTGTGAACACTACATTGCCACACTCCCTCTCTTGGTCCTCATCTTTGTAAGTCACCTTAATTTTGCACCGCTGTGTTTTATTAGTTTCTTTATTGAAAATATTTAGCTAACTCCATGACAGTAGCTAAAGCAAGGGGCTATAGCAGCACACAAGTGGCATACAAATGCATGCTGGGATGGGCATGCCTTGCGCTTGTAATAATAATAATAATAATAATATGCCATTTAGCAGACGCTTTTATCCAAAGCGACTTACAGTCATGCGTGCATACATTTTTGTGTATGGGTGGTCCCGGGGATCGAACCCACTACCTTGGCGTTACAAGCGCCGTGCTCTACCAGCTGAGCTACAGAGGACCTTGTGAAGTGAGCGACATTGGCGCAGGTGAGAAGGCCTTTGGAAAACTCACTTCTCGCTCCAGTGAAATTGGGCACGCTCCGCTCCACTCCACTCACATACTCTGCTCTGGAAGTCACACTGAGTTTCGTCCCTGTGACAAAAGGAGGGCCCTCCGAGCAAGTGTTTTGGGGCGAAGGGCTGGTTTTGGATTCTGCTAGTTTTAGCTTTAAGGAGGGACTACTGACATCTTACTATAAAAGTTGTTTTCAATGGCAAATCTAACCATTATGTTGATTTGGTGGTCTTCAATGATAATCACTCTGTTGCAGGGCATTACAGTTCTGGCAGGAAAATAGAAACGCCTTTATTTTTGTAATAAGATGTTAGTTGCACAATAGACCTCAACCTTCTGGATACAAGTGTGGATCTTGACCCTAGTCAAGCTAAATCCAAGCTGTGCAGGGAAAGGAGGGTATAGTATATGGACAATGTGATTCCTTACTTGGCAGAGCTCTCACTCTGACTGACAGCACAGTGGCTCACCCAACAGCTTTACAGCAGCAAATGCCATCCCTTTTGTCGATCAAATGAGGTCAATCAAACTGACTCGGACCGTTGGGTGCATAAAATGCTAAGCTGAGATCAAAACACATTTTATTGGTCACAGACACATATTTAGAAGATGTTAGTGCAGGTGTAGCGAAATGCTTGTGTTCCTAGCTCCAACAGTGCAGTAGTGTCTAACAATTCACAACAATATACACAAATCTAAGAGTTATGGTGCACAAGACAAGTCCAATAATCAACCCAAAGCTGTCTTTTACACTGTAGTCTAACAAGGTGACTTGAAGTCAAGCACTTTTCAATAATGATTTACAAAGGTATATGAATATTGTGTAAGCATGATGTTATTGTGTTCAGCTACAGTAATGGCCACTGTGATTTCATAGTTCTGTTAGTAGCCACATCCATTGCCTCTTATGCAGGGGTGAAAGTAAGGCGGTCCGGTACGGCGTCCCGGCAAAATAAATAGTGAGGGTACGCCGTACCAGTAAAACGTGAGCTTATCACAATTAATACAACATGCCCCAAAAACTATAGGCTATTACACCATTATTTAACATTACTGCATGTCAGCCGCATGAAAAATTAGCGAATTGACTGGAAACTGGGTGGTATACGCTCTAAATTGTGTTGTGGTTTGAGGAGAACGCTTACATTTTGCCAAGGCGGAGATGAGTGGCCGAGATGCTTGCGGGCTGATGAGTAGCCGAGACCGAGGCATGCGGACAACAGTGGATGCATCAATTCAGGCTACAAGTGTATGCCTAATGACAATTGCAGAATGTCATTACAATACATGTAGGTGTTTTATAACTGATGTCTTTTTCCAGTCATCAAATTGCGGGTGCACTGTTGTGGTTTGGATGCTGAAATCATTTTGTGAGTGAAGGAATGTGCGCCGGTAACCTACAGGAGCGCCTTTGTTAAGTAATTGTTTGACAATCCAATGAAAACATCATGACTGGTTGTGTTTCTGCCACATTAAAGGGCATAGGCTCCCGAGTGGCGCAGCGGTCTAAGGCACTGCATCTCAGTGCTTGAGGCGTCACTACAGACCCCCTGGTTCGATTCCAGGCTGTATCACAACCGGCCGTGATTGGGAGTCCCATAGGGCGGCGCACAATTGGCCCAGCGTCGTTCGGGTTTGGCCGGTGTAGGCCGTCATTTGTAAATAAGAATTTGTTCTTAACTGACTTGCCTAGTTAAATAAAGGTTAAATAAATAAAAATAGGCAGTGTGTCTATAAGGCTAAGGAAGCTAAGCTTTCCCTAAAATAAGTTGAATTAAATTGCCAAAATTATATATCCTAAAAGCGTACTCCTGTCTATGCAGAAATAAATACAATAATTCAAAATAGGCTACTACACCAGAAAGCATGATTTGGCCACAGAGGATCATTAGCTACTTAAAACAAGCTTCCTCTTTTTTTTTTTTATTGCATAGCCTACAGTCGGAAGGGCCCGCAATTTGGGCAGCGTGTGCTGCAAATACCAAATAGATGATTGTCGAGTGAAAAGCAGAGAGACCCAGCCAGGCATATTGCAATATTTAAAAATACAGTCGCAGAAAAACTGTTTGGAAAGCAAATGGCTATTGCTGTAAAGAGATGACAATGAAAAGACTCCAATCTGTCTTTTAGTTAATGCTTAACCTTTTTTATGGCAAAATATAAATGGAGGTGGGCTATTGTGTTCTCACCATCCTGGCTGCTCTTCAGCAATAGCCTATCTTATTTGCACCAGCGGAGAACATTGGCCATATCCCCGGTGAGTGTGCATATTCACTGTCTTTTTCATTGGGTCAGTGCCACTTTTGTTTGTTTTTGGACAATAATTTCCTCCTCCAGGTTAGATGGATGTCATATTGTATTTGTGTCACCCCTTTTCGTCGGCCGATTATATGGCAGCCGATTATATGGCTCAGACATCATTTTTATTTATCTGTTTTTCAGTGTCAGCAGAGTAGGCTACCCTGTAATTTTTGTAGTATTAAAAAAATAATAAGGCATGCGTTCACTTGGGTGTCCCATACCAGTAAGAAATTACTTTCACCCCTGCTCTTATGTAAATTGTCAATGTAGTTTTATTGGGAACTTGTACAAACCTAAGGAGGGATTTTCTAAATGGAGTTTATGTGCTTGTGCCTTTTTGACACTTGTCTTTTTTTCAACCTGCAGACCCAGATCCAGTACCTCAAGCAAGTCCAGCAGCCCAGTGCAGCCCAACTGCGGTCGTCCATGGTAGACCCGGCCATAAACTTATTTTTCCTCAAAATGAAGGGCGAACTGGAACAGACTAAAGATAAACTGGAGCAGGCCCAAAATGAACTGAGTGCCTGGAAATTTACACCAGATAGGTAAAGACGATCAAAATAACTCCCCCCAAAAAAGCCAAGACCTCCTCACACCCCCCACCCCCACTGCAGCCATGCAGGAATCATGGTGGGGGGGGGGCAAGGCTGAGAAATGCTGTACTCACCACAAGACTCAGACTTTACCAAAAACTCAAACCCAAATACAAAAAAACAAACTGCCATCCATGTTTTGTGTACTCTTGTACTGACCCCCAGCTACATATCACATAATCTAAACTGAATGAAAAAGACAGTATGGTCAGGTGACACTTGTTTCAGCTCTCTCTCCCCCCCTCACCGTCCAGGGGCCCTGAAGGAGTCGGAACAGTTCCTGAAGAGGTGGTCACGTCCGACATGGATATGCCCTGCCCCCCCCCTCTCAGCCGAAGCCAGACAGTTGCCTTATTAAATGGGGGGTTATGGTGGAGAATGAGGCAGTCTTGGGCAAGCTGCCGGAGCAGGGAGAGCACCCCTAGCCTAAATCACCAATTGAACATTTTAAAGACACTGCCCCCGCTAGGTAAAGACATTTTACAGTGGAAAACACCCCACTCTTACCCGCTAGTGCTCCTGAGACTCTAAGACTCTTGGACAGATTCTAGAATGCAATGAAAATACTGTGGGGGAAGTTCTAGGATAAGCTGTAAGACCCTCAGTCCAGAAGTGACTATGGTTGAGGCATGGGCAAGCGAGGGTCCGATCGCCTGTGTCTGAGCATGGGCCCGCAAACTGGTAGAGTGTATTTACATGTTTTATTTTGTGAGTTTCATTTGCTGCGGTTTCATTTACTTTCCTCTTTTGGTTCTCTGATATGCTCTTGCGCTTGCTGCAGTGTGTCAACAGAGATATTTGCTCTGTTAGATTTGGTGCCCTTGAAAAAAGAACAACCGGTATGCTACATTATTTTGATGCTCGATGATTCCAAATTGTTATTTCTAGAACATACACACTGCAGTTGGTTCTTGAGTGTTATTTTCTCATAATGATTACAAATTTGTGAAACAAGTAGTGTTACAACTTCATGAGAATGTATTTATTCAGTGCAATATATTGTTATTTGTGTAATTTGTTGTTCACCTCACTCCCCCTAGCCAATTACCTTTGAACTTTTATTTTTTATGTGGGGGGGGGTCAATTCCAGTTAACATTCTAGAGATGATATGAATTGGACCATTTTTTAGTCATAGTAATCTGTGGGCAATCTGAAATTAATTGATTGATTTTCAATTTCAAACAACAGCACAACTAGGTAAACAGCCTAAATCCAGCCTTGGATATCTGGTCATCAACATAGGCTAGTTACAACACTCGTACAGTAAGAATTACAAGAACTCCCAAAGAAAAGAAAACTGCACATGAGTAATAAGCTTTTGTCCTCAGTTTTCTTTGCAATGTCGAATGATGTGATTTGAATTATTGGTCTTGTAATGTATAATACCTTGCCTTGTATTGGGTAGAGTTCAAAAGTAAAGATTGAGATTGGGTGGGAACAGCCGGTAAAATTACAAGGTTCTGAGGTGTGGTCTGCTAAAGCAATGATGAGGTATGATTCAGTGGGAGTAACATATTACATTTGCTTATGGCAAGCAAAAAGAGTTGATAGCCCTTCAACTTTTCAGGTAGCAACCAAAGTAACAAGATTGTGTGTTTTTATAATCCTTTAGACTTCAAATCCTTCAGTTTCTCCTAAAGGCTCGCACCGAATGTGGATCTAGCATTCGTCTGTCGATCGTTCAGCGCGCTGTGTTTTAGGGACCGTCCACTGTAGACGTCTGACTGCCCAACATTTGTCACCTGATTCTACATGTAAAATCGGTGCGCACTCTGTTCGCAAATTGCGTTCAGAGGTGCTAAGTATTCTCAGCCAGCAAACGGCTATTGGTGTGTCTGAGCCCTGAGTACTATAGAGAAATAAAATGTTTTGTCATGGTTACTACATTAATACCTCTGGTGACCTTTACCAAAGTGCTGACTGAGTAACTCACTGGTCTGTTGTGACAGACTCTGATTTTTGTTGGTGTGGTTTGCTGTTGAAAGTACAATTGGGCGTGTAGAAACCTAAAGTATGGTTGCTGAAATTGGGTACTTTAACTTGGTCGGTCGTCATCCTGCTGAGCAGGGTAGGCCTGCTTCTAGTAGTAGAATGTGCATAGGGGTACTCAAGAGGTAAAGGTACTGTATGCTACTTCATAAGAATGTTGCTGTTTTGTCATCTATGGGGACTTTGCTGGTATCCTTGGCCGATCCCAAACTGTCTCCGGTATTTGTATCTACAACTGTACTCCTTTTGGAAATGGAAACTTGCTGTATGGATGGACCAGATTCATAGTGTTAGTGGATGGGACGGTGGTATTCCAGGTCCTCTTTTTTGCAGTCGTGCAGGTGCACATCTCAGATCTCAATGTGGTTCCTGCAATGCTAAGCAACTCTCCAAGCAATGCGTGGTAATCTGATAATCTGCAGCGCGACTGCAAAAATGACAACCTGGAACACCACCACAGTGACCACCTGGTTGGATCACTGGACTGATTGATTGGGCTGTCCCTGTCTTTGCCTGTGAGTGGTGTTTGGCTGTGCCCTGGTTCATTTTGTGATGTGAGGTCTGTTTACCTTGCAGCCAGACGGGGAAGAAGCTCATGGCCAAGTGCCGGATGCTGATCCAGGAGAACCAGGAGCTGGGGAGGCAGCTGTCCCAAGGCCGTATCGCCCAGCTGGAGGCAGAGCTGGCCCTGCAGAAGAAGTACAGTGAGGAGCTGAAGAGCAGCCAGGATGGTGAGAACACAATAGCCCACCTCCATCTACTTCGTCAAATAGCATCTGCATTTATATTTTGCCATAAAAAAGGTTAAGCATGAAATGTTACATTTCAGCACAGTGAAGACCCATGTTTGCTTTGTAGCTCCCCTGGTTATTAAACTGTGCAACAGTAAAGTGTGGTCTGTAACCTCTGCATTGGAGGAGCTATATTCTCCTCCACATGTATTCAGCAGACCAGTACATTCAGATGCAGGAACTTTGTGACAGCGTTTCTTAGACATGTTTCTAATATTCAATTAAACCAAATGTATTTTCCTCCCGGCTAATTTTTTTTGTTGCCATTTGCCTATATTTAACTTGGGATTTTTGTCTTGATCCTGACTGTGTTCCATCTCCCTGTATTCTGACCAGTGGCTTTGTCTGTCTGTTTCCGTCCCTCTCAGAGTTGAACGATTTCATCATCCAGCTGGATGAGGAGGTGGAGGGCATGCAGAGCACCATCCTGGTCCTCCAGCAGCAGCTCAGGGAGACCCGTCTGCAGCTCTCCCAGAACCCAGCTCAGGCTGCCTCTTTTGGGGCAGGGCCCAGCAGGACTTCACCCTCCAGCGGCTCTGCCGAGCCCCCCAGCCAGGCCGAGCAGACCTTCACCCCCTCCTCCGCCCAGCCAGGGAAAGACTGCGAGAGGGTCTCCAACGGACCTAGCAACGGTAGCTCGTCCTCCCAGAGAGGCGCAGCGGCCACCCCCAGCCTGTACCGTGAGGTCAGCAGCACAGAGGAAGACTTTCCTCCGTCTCCCATGGTCTCCAGCCCCGGCGAGGGCGAGACTAAACTCTCCAACCACTCAGAAGCGGCGGGGGGCCAAACTAGTGACTGTGCAGTGGGTTTTGGGAGCCAGCTGAGCGCAGGGTACGAGAGCGTGGACTCCCCAACTGGCAGTGAGACGTCCCTGACGCAGCACTCGAATGACACAGACTCCAACACCGACCCCCATGAGGAAAAGGCAGTCCCGGTCGTCAAGGGCAACAGGACTGCAGGGTTGCGGCATGCTCAGAATGGCCTGGACTCGAACGGGGGCGCAGTTTTGTAATGTACTTTATAATAACACGTATGTCTATCTTTTTATACGAAAACCAAACAAAAACAATGAACACATAGTCGGTAACAGTACTGCTGTCCAGAATTAGTTTTTCTCTCCTCTTTCCTTTGCCTATCGTGATACCTCTGCCAAAACTTAAAGAAAATAATTGCGTTGCTAAACCGGGACATTACGTGTAATGTATATAGATTTGAATTGAGTTTTTTGTATGATTCAAGCTAGATATTTGTAAGTCGCTCTGGATAAGAGCGTCTGCTAAATGATGTAAATGTAAATGAGAGATTATTTTTCTTCCATCACTTGTTTATTTGAACCCATAACATTCTTGTTTGAACTCTTGACAAACTCCAATCGTCACGCATCTGGTGGTGTATTCATGTTCAATAAAAGTCAATAAACCACAGTTCACTTTAGGAGCATTGCAGTGTTCAAGGATTTCGTCTTTTAGATGTTGGCCTGTGTTTTGTTTTTTAAAATTCAGTTTCTAAGTTTCCATCCTTGGCAAAATAATAAGTTTCAGTTTGACTTGTGTAGTTTCTACGCGATGTACCTTGTTGAATTCATTATTCTGACTTCCATCCTTTTCATGTACTGACCAATATCAATAAAGACTTAAATATGACCATGACTGGATTTTTCTTGTCCTTCAACTGAGGGACTGTAAAGCCTTTCTCAATTGAATTGAAAGTGTACAAAACATTTAAGAACACCTTCTTAATATTGAGTTGCACCCCCCACTTTTGCCCTCATAACAGCCTCAATTTGTCTCGGCATGGACTCTACAAGGTGTCAAGCGTTCCACAGGGATGCTGGCCTATGTTGACTCCATTGCTTCCCACCGCTGTCAAGTCGGCTGGATGTCCTTTGGGTGATAGACCATTCTTGATACACACGGAAAACGTATGTGTTCTTGACACAAACCGGTGCCCCTGGCACCTACTACATACCCTGTTCAAAGGCACTTAAACCTTTTGTGTTACCCATTCACCTTCTGAACTGCACACATACACAATCCATGTCTTAATTGTCTCAAGGCTTAAAAATCCTCCTTTAACCGTCTCCTCCCCTTCATCTACACTGACTGAAGTGGATTTAACAAGTGATCAACAGGGGTGCAACTTTCGGGGGGCTCATTGGAATGTGATACAAAACTAGGCTATACAAAACTAGGCACTGTGCACTGTGTATATTTCCTGTATTGTAGGGAAGCAGAGAAGCAACAGATAACTTCCTACAACTCTACACATTTTGTCATGGAGCAAAGAGAAACATTTGCAGTTTTATAGTTAATCTCATGCTATTCTAAACATTTTGCCATGCGGCTGGGAGAATTTTGATTTTTAAAGCTAATTTCCGGCTATTCTACACATTTTGCCATGAGGCTGAGAGAAAATGTTGCAGTTTTACAGCTAATTTCCTGTAATTCTACACATTTTTGCCATGGTTTATGAAGTGTTCATATGCTAGCTGGGGAAAGCTACCCGTGCCCCCTTCCGCCTTGTGTGGTACACCAGTATGGATTACAGACTGAGCTACAGACAGACATTGCTTCACAGCCTGTGTGGCTGCCAAGATCGTGTCCGAAGTCCTCCTAGCCATTAGGTAGTGCTTTCGTCAAATATCTGTCTCTGTTACTGCCAAGGCTATTCTTGCTCGTTGCCGAAGGAGGATCTCTTTTGTCATTCAAATTAATCAACATGCTTGAGACCATTTACAAATTCAGTGCTTGAGACAGCTAGCTAGCTAGCCGGCCACTACGATACTGACAACACCACGGAAGAGACAAGCGACCGAGCAGCCCACAGAGTGAAATCTGAAGGATTACCAGCTAGCTGTCAATATGAACACTGAGTCTGTTGTCATCGTTTCTGCTGCAAGGACCCCCATTGGTAAATAAGTCTATTGAATCTGTCTGATTCCACACTAAGGCAATCCTTTGCAACATAGGTGACTATAGGTGACTACCTGTATCAATAATAATTGCCTGTATGTATGTTTATTTGTTGCATTTCCTTATCACACGAGATTGGATTTGTAGCGATGCTGACGTTGCTTGAACGATCGTGCACATTTTTCCAGTCCTGGTTTTGAGTGTAGTGTATTGACAATGTTCTTTTTTTAACAACTTTTTTTAATGTAATTGAACCTATGAATTGAATAGACCATTACTGTCGTTCATTATCGCGAGCTACCTCCTGACCAGGATTTTCAATGGATTCTCTTATGCTGAACCTTGATTGGTTGCCTCACCCTCTGCCCAGATTCTCGAAACAGCGATTGGCTGTTGGTCATAGTACCATGGACCAGCAGCTACAGTATTCGCGATAGGCTGGAGATGAAACCATGAATGGGGTTGGGCGTGTTTTAGTTGGATGGTGTCTTTGCAACAACTGTTGCAACTTTGCAATCAATACGTTTGTTGATGATAACGTCTGTTATCTTGTTGTCTGATGTAATGCAATGGGAGAGTGCTGTCACACCATAGAATCAGTCATCATCATACCAATGGCCAAGTGCATTTCTCAAAACCCAGCTACCCCGTTATGAACCCATGATTTCATACAATCAATGCCCTGTTCTTTTTGTGGATACTGGATATAGTTCTCTCAACTGTATTATCTTGTTTCACAGGGTCTTTCAATGGTGCTCTGTCCACCGTGCCCCTCCAAGACCTGTGCTCTGTGGTGATCAAGGATGTCCTGAAGAGAGCCAACCTGAAGCCTGAGGAGGTGTCTGAGGTCATCATGGGGCATGTTCTGACAGCAGGTAAAGACCACCTGGAACGGAACCCTGTCCTTTTATCATAGCTACTTATTAGCGCTTACCTGCTACTTAGTTAATAGTCCCATGTGGTTCAGTTGGTAGAGCATGGCACTTGCAATGCCAGGGCAGTGGGTTCAATTTGCACGGGGACCAGTATTAAAAAAGAAAAACAATTATGCTCTCACTACTGTAAATCGCTCTGGATAAGAGCATCTCCTAAATGACAAAAATGTAAACAAATGTAATTAGTGTGAAAGGTCCGATTACGTAATATTCATAACAACAGTGCTGTGTCATGTGAACTAGTGCAGTGGTTCCCAACCTTTTTTGGTTACTGTACCACCAACTGAATATTGCACTGCCCGGAGTTCCCCTAAAGTACCCCCTCATGTGCATCTTACCAGTAAGCCTATGGTCCCATGAGTCTTCTCAAGTACCCCCTGTGGATGGGCCGAATACCCCCAGGGGTTCTAGTACCCCTGGTTGGGAACCACTGATCTAGTGTACTAGCCATTGTAAGCCTTCTCTCTTGCAATCATTCACTTCTCACGCTCCCTCTCATTTACTCTCCTCTCCTCTCCTCCCCAGGTCAAGGGCAGAACCCAGCCCGACAGGCCAGTGTTGCGGCAGGCATCCCCTACCCGGTGCCTGCCTGGAGCTGCCAGATGGTGTGCGGCTCTGGGCTGAAGGCTGTGTGTCTGGGCGTTCAATCCATCCAGACTGGAGAGTCAACCGTGGTGGTGGCTGGAGGCATGGAGAGCATGAGCCGGGTAAGATGGAGGGAGCAGGGATGGGGGGAGAAGGAGGGATATGAGAGATGGTGGAGAGGGAGGGGGTGTGTGAGAGAGAGAAAGATGGGGTGAAATCAATACCATTCTACCAAATTTCCCCATTAATCTGCAATTACTCTTTCCCCTTTGACCCCCAGGCTCCCCACACAGTGCAGATGCGGGCTGGAGTAAAGATGGGCGACGCCACCATGCAGGATTCTATCATCGCTGATGGACTGACTGATGCTTTCCACTGCTACCACATGGGCATCACAGGTCAGGGGACCAGATACAGAGTTATTGATATCAATGTGTAATGGGAATTTCCAGGTGAAACAAAAGGAGAGCAGTCCCTGTTAATATAAATCAAAAATCAATCCGGTTGCACCGAAGCAGAGAAAATGTCTAGCTGGCCTCTTGGAGACAGGCTCTTTATATTCTAATCAGACAGTACCAAGTGTTCTCTAAACACCAGCCCGAGAGGCTTGTATGAAGTAAAAACAAAATGCATTGACGTTGTCAGCTGCTACAGAATCACAGTGTTTCACAGAATCAGTGTGTCCTCGGTCCTTGTACCTCCAGTCTGGCGTCAATCACTATCAACAGATATGAGTTTAATCCATAACATACAGCATCTGGTCTAGTGACCATCAACCCGTGTCACAAACAGAACACTGGAAATCAGGTGTATTGCAGAAAGGGAAATATGCTAAACATTGTGTTAATCACTCTTAACTGAATATGAACTTTATTCATCTTAAATATTCCCATTACACAATGCAACTAATATTTGTCAGTTCAATAAGGAGGAACATTGGGGTGTCTTAATCCAGTAGGCTAATGTTTTCTTCATTTTCTGGATGTAGCTGAGAACGTGGCTAAGCAGTGGGGTGTGAGTCGCGAGGCTCAGGACCAGTTTTCCGCCCAATCCCAGAACAGGACTGAGGCTGCCCAGAAAGCAGGACATTTTGATCAGGAGATTGTTCCGGTCATGGTGCCGTCCAGAAAAGGCAAGGAATCTGTTATGCTGGTGAATGAACCCCCTGAGACCTCAAGTGTGCTCAAATTACTTACTGCTGGGTGTGGACCCAATGTTTCTTATATGGCTAACCCACCATTCCTTAGAAATGAATTAGATGATCGACACCTATTATTTATCTGCTTTATTACATGATTATTACATGAGTGTAGATGTTTCATTAACTGTATTGTACATTCCTTTCTCCTCAGGCCCAGTGGAGGTGAAAACAGATGAGTTTCCTCGCCATGGCAGCAACATGGAAGCAATGACTAAACTCAGGCCCTGCTTCCTAAAGGATGGCAGCGGCACGGTCACCCCTGGCAACGCCTCAGGTACGCAGGGGGGCACTCATCCTTGACGCACAGTGATGATGTCACTGAGATCCCTCAACTCAATTATCCTTTGGAATCTTACCAGTTGACCACTCCAATGACATTATTCTTTCTGCTGTTTCTCCTGGTATAGTGATAGTGATCTAGAGTCTACATGGTCATGACCTTGAAATGTTTCAGGTGGGATATACAACAGGGTTGCATCTCGTCAAACTCATAATTTTTGTGTGTTATATTAATTGCCATGCATTCCCTCAGGTATAAATGATGGAGCCGCAGCAACCGTTCTCATGAGCCAATCAGAAGCTCAGAAGCGAGGCCTCAAGCCAATGGCCAGAATCACCTCCTGGGCTCAAGCCGGCCTCGACCCGGCAATTATGGGAACTGGGCCTATCCCAGCCATCAGGAAAGCTGTGAGAACCAATCAGAAACCAGTTAGCAAATGTTCAGATGTGTACAACTCTAGAATGACTGTAATGTATAATCCTGTTCATTTTAAAGGAAGAGTTTTCATTGATTCTTTACCAGGTTGCGAAGGCCAGTTGGCAGATGGATCAAGTGGACCTGTTTGAGATAAACGAAGCGTTCGCTGCCCAGTCTATCGCTGTAGTGAAAGAGCTTGGACTCAACCCAGATAAGGTAACTCTATTCTCCTTCATTTAATGAACCATTAATTCCACACTATTGCTTAGGGCAAACAGTTGTTACACCACATCTTTGCTCTCTCTCCCCTATGCAGGTGAACGTGAGTGGGGGTGCTATCTCCCTGGGACACCCCATAGGCATGTCTGGCTGTCGGGTTCTGGTCACCCTACTGCACGCGCTCCAGAGGACTGGGGGTCAGAGGGGCGTGGTTTCTCTCTGCATCGGGGGAGGGATGGGCATTGCCATGTGTGTAGAAAGGGTGTGACTGAATGCAAATACTGATGCAGTCTCTAGATCACAACATCGGCAATGTGTTATTGGTCCTAAAGGGAACGTTTAGAATGCTTTATTACTCAACTTGTTTCAACGGAGTGGTGTGAATGGAGGTTATATTAGATTGATCATTCATTTCTCTACCAGTCACTACGCTGAAAAATGTGAATGCAATCTAGGTGAGGAAAGTGGCGAAGGTCTCCGTTCAATCGAGCTGTATTGTGCATCATCCAATATTGGTCCTTCGCTTTCCATAGCATATGTATTAAATTGATTGTATAAAGCTTTGAGGCGAAAGTCTTTCTGCCTGTGTGTAACTAGTCAATGGGCATCACATGCTAGTCTTTCATCAGCTAAACAATGGTTTACATACCTTGTGTGCCAAAGAAAGCCATTGAAGCCCACTGACTGGACTTGTTCACACCTGACCTAATAAGACTTTTAGAATAGAGAATTCAGCCTTCCAACATTCCTATTTGCCCTTTTCTTTCGCTCATGGAATGCTAGCCATGTACCTTACTGCTCTATGAACTGTAGGAGAACCTGTACTGAAGACTGCCGCCTTCCTTAAATATGCATAAGTGCCCTGAGGCCGAGTAAGCTTGCTGTACCTTAGTGTGTCCTGTAGATAGCCTGTTATAGGGATGAATGCCTTTGTCCACTCTTCAATTGTATGACTTATCAATACAGAATATAATGAACTGAACTCATGCTTTTTCAAAATGTTGATGTATAATTTATTGATTTTCTATGACAACTACATAAATGGAAATATTTTAGAATAATACAGACCAGACAAAATGAGTTAAATCAACGGTAATCTACCGTCGGGGTTTATTTGTGAGTGTCCAACAGAATCAGTTACAGTTCCCACAGTAACAAGTTACCACATGGGAACAAAAGTAAACAAGCAAAGTGCACAGCCTATGACGGACACTGACGGAACAGCCAAGAGCTTGTATGTATAAATACACAGACAAAGCCAAGTGGACCAGAACTACAGTTGGGATCTAAGAAACCCAGGGCAGATTCCAGAACTGGAACCATCGGATTCTGGAATGTCTACCCGTCCATCTGTCCTGATGCAACGGCGTCCTGGTACGAAGGCCCACCCTCCTTCTGGTCTGGGAACAACTTGATGAGGTCATCGATACGGAGGATGGTGATGGCAGCCTCTGTGGCGAACTTGAGGCTCTTGGTCTTCACCATGGTGGGCTCGTACACACCAGCCTGCTTGTTGTCCCTGGGTTTACCATTCACCAGGTCCAGACCAATCCTTTAGGGGAGAGGATAACTTTAGAGATGAGAAACACAGATACAACATCACAGCCACACCATCAACGTAGAGCAACCCTGTTCCTGGAGAGCTAGCAACCCTGTTCCTGGAGAGCTACCAACCCTAATCTAATGCACCTGATTCTAATAATTAGCTGGTTGATAAGCTCAAAATCAGGTTAGTTACAACTAGGGTTGGAACAAAAACCTTCAGGAGGGTAGGTCTCCAGGAACAGGGTTGGAGAGCCCTGATGCAGAGTTACTGCATTGAAAACTGCTGAACAGTAGGCACTTCTACAACTGAAGCTCATTGGTTTCACAACTATGTGAAGCCGTGATGAACTGATACCAACGCAGAATGTACAAACCATTGTGACATTAAAATGTTGTCCAGCCCAGAGTAGTGGCATTAAAGCTCAGGGAAAAACTGCAGCCGCCACTCTCAGCCAGTATGCTTTCTCCCACGCGTATCACTGCATACACTACTGAGCAAGTACAGCAGCAAATTTAAAATGGGAATGTAAAGCATCCTTGTGGTAAAACTTGATCAAACTTGTCTCAAGCTCAATGGCATCTAAAAAAAGAAACATTCACTTAAATGACATCAACACAAACACACATGTTGAAATTCATATCTAGTGATGTAGCACACTGACCATTTGAGGTTCTTGCGTTCGGGGTTGACCTGGGCCTCGTTGTGGAAGGCTCGGAGCTTGGCGACCAGGTCGGTGGAATCCTGAGCAGCGTTCACAGCCAGGGTCTTGGGGATGACCAAGAGGGAGCGGGCAAACTCTGCTATGGCCAGCTGCTCACGGGAACCCTGGGAACAGCCAAGATATTCACAGATTAACATCACACAAAACAATGTAGATTGGCCACCGGTGACCAAAGTGAAAAACCTAGTCATTCTAAATGACAAATTAACCAGTGTATCAAGTTGTGTTTCTGACAACAGGATCCACAGAGGTTTTGGCCTTCACTACAGGTTTATGAGAGACCTGCTCTACCCCCTGTGTTGGTCATTTAGGACAATTAATATCTTAAAATGGGTTTTCCAGATGGAAACAAGACATGAAACATGATGGGTTTCAAAAGCAACAATACCGCTGATCCCATCTAGACACTCAGGACAGAGATGACGAAGCAGTGATTCACAGGTTTATTTCCTTACCATACTAGTGGCATAGTTCTCCAGGTAGATGGACAGGGCTGCCTCCACAGCGCCACCTCCTGGTACAACAGACTTTGACTCCAGCACCCTCTTAACCACACACAGAGCATCATGTAGGGACCGCTCCATCTCATCACACATGAAGTCATTGGCCCCACGCAGTATGATGGAGGCGCAGGTACGGGCCTTGGTACTAAGAGAAGAACAGAGGGAGAGAGTGGGGAAGAGGAAGGAGGCGGCAAATAGGGAAAGATGGAGACGTGAATAGTAACAAGGGATAAGGAGAGAAAAGAGAAAGACTAGAACAGAATGTTACAAATAAGTAATGTGCTAAAGCAAAACATTTGCAAAGATATGTAATAAGGTTTTGCATGAGCACATAATTACTGTAGATGAGATGACTTCAGTTCCAATTCTTACTTTTTGACCAGGATGAGCTCGTCGTCACACACACGCTCCTGTACCACCTCCTCACAGTGGCCCAACATGGTCGTCTCAAACGTCTCCTCTCCCTCCAGGTTAGACAGGGATGGACAGATAGTGGCTGAGGGACAAACAGAACAAAACCACCGGGTAACAAGTTAACTGAAAACTTGGTTGCTTTCAGAAAATAGTTTTGATCACTCATTGAAAAAAGAGAAACTGTTTCAGAACTTGTGTTGACCTGACCTGACAGTTATGATGCATTTATCATAAGGTAAACAAAACCTGTGGCTTACCTCCCGTTGCCTTGGCAATGCGTTTGAGGTCCCTCTTGAGGACCCTCCTGATAGCCATGGCTCCCACGTCCACAAAGTACTTGAGGCACATGTCATCGATGCCCCCAGTTGTCAGGATGACGTTAGCACCAGACGCCAGAATCTTCTGAATCCTCTCCTTGGTGATGTCAGACTCCCTGGAACAGCAAAATCAACATGAAAACATTATGTGTGTGTGTGTCTTTTGTACAAACCCTGTGTAAATGTGTCTCAACAAGCTGTGATGACATCAGAGTGCATGAACAAATCACCCTGTCTTTAGATAAATGTTGTCCAGCCCAAAGTAGTCTTACAGCTCAGGGAAGAGCTGCAGCCTGAACTCAGAGCCAGAATTCTTTTTCCCACGCGTATCACTACTAACACCACTGAACAAGTATAGTAGCAAATTTAAATGGGAATAGTCTTATATTGTCATGCATGTGGCAAGACTTGATCTTAAAACAGTAGGTCTCGTACAAATAGCCTCAGTGTGTGGTATATGTCCAACGCACCTCTGTCTGATCTGGTCTAGTTTCTCTGGGTCATTGATGAGGACCTGGACTCCCATCTTCATCTTGGTCTTCTGCAGGCTGAAGTCCAGACACGCCACCTTGGCGTTGGTCAAACGCTTCACCATGCCTACAGCGGGACCAGACCCAGTCACCACACACACACCACTAAACAAGACAGACACTTATCGCTGGTCAAGATAAACCTATCCCCAAGCAATTACTGATTCCCCTTGTCGCCGTGTTGATCAGGGCATGTGGAATGTACAGATGGAAATCTATTACGTAGAGCAAACCTGCCTCTGACATGTAAAATTAGGAATCATGTCAGCTGCTCTATTCATGACATTTCTATCTGCAACATTCGCCTACTACTGAACGTGGCCCAAGCCAGGATTAACCTACTACAATAAAAACATTCATCAACATGAAACCTTTATAATATAGATTCCCACGGGGGGCCAGTATAAAAAGGTACGCACTCACTAATTGTAAGTAGCTCTGGATAAGAGCGTCTGCTAAATGACTAAAATGCAAATCTAGTCATCATGGCATGTGTGGGTAGAAAAATAGTGCCACAGTTCATACAAGAAGCACCGCAACCATTACTTTTCAAAGCCAGCTTTCTGTCTCCCACGCGTATCCCTGCGTACGCGACAAGAATAAGCATAGCTGCTAATTTAAATGGGAGTCGGTCAATTGCGTCAGATGGTAATTTCATGGTTGTATGGTTATGGAACTGGCGCTCATCCTTACACATACTAAACAGTCACCATCAACAATGTTTTACACACATGTACCTTGAGACCCTACGGTGCAGTTGAGTGCGTATCCGTTGACCAGATAGCTCTCTTTCTGGCTGCGTCCGTGGGCTTTGAGCACGTTGACTGAGTTGATGGGGTACTTCGCCACACCCTTCTGATCCACAAACTTCACTGCCAGAGTAGCATCCACCACCATGTTGGCAAAGAAGTCTGCATCACTGAGGATTCACTGGTCAAGGATTCAAGCTTTTCTATAGGACGAAGTAGGGTTTCCCGGCATTCAATGGTAGAGTTCCTGCCGGACTACATTGCAGACGCATGCCAGATCCTACAACGCCTGGATAGGTTAACATATCAGCTAACCACATATATGATATGATATAGCAATCTGATGCATGACTGCACAGTAGATGACGTTACACACAACCATTGGTTGATGCAATGTCTGCGCATCTAGTCTGCCAGAAACTTGACCAAAGCTACCAGGAGATGTGAAGCTCAAGACACCATTTACTTATTAGTGATAAAGATAGTTACGTATCGCAATATTATTTTGGACGATATTAGTCGATACTTTGACTCCGATTATCAATTAGTAAAAAATAATGTTCGTTGTTGCTAGATCGCATTAGGTCGGCTGTACCCGTTTCAAAACTTTTTTAAAAATATCCTATACCTTGTTCTCCATCTTTTTTAAAGCTGCAATATGTTACTTTTTGGGCAAACTGACCAAATGTACATAGAAACATCAGTTATAGAGGGGCGGCAGGTAGCTTAGTGGTTAAGAGCGTTGTGCCAGTAACCGAAAGGTCGCTGGTTCTAATCCCCGAGCCGACTTGGTGAAAAATCTGTCGATGTGCCCTTGAGCAAGGCACTTAACCCTAATTGCTCCTGTAAGTCGCTCTGGATAAGAGCGTCTGCTAAATGACCAATTTTTTTTTATATTTTTTTTAGATGTGTCATTCTCATTGAAAGCAAGTCTAAAAAGCGGTAGATCTGTTCCACGTGCGCTATTTCTATGCTTCCCGTTCCTACGTTTATTTTTCGTGTCTTTTACTTTCGGTTTTGTACACCAGCTTCAAACAGCTGAAAACACAATATTTAGGGGTATGGAAGAAAAAAAACGTCAGTACTTTTGATACAACCCCCCAAAAAAAAAACGCTTCGGTCCTAGAACGTTAGTTTCGGTACTTCTGTCAAATGTGTCTCACTTGAGAGGATCAAGTCGATCTACCAGTGCAGCCCCATTATAGCACGAAGAGCCTGCTCCACTTATTGCTAAAGCTGTCCGGGCTGCATCATCTCCCCAGTCCCCACTCATGCTGCACAGAAGTTTACACACTTGAATAATGCAACACAGCATATAGAAACTGTTCATTACTGTAAGCAAAACAACGTCCATATAGGATAGAACATTTTTAAATGCAAAACGATACGGGTAGCTTCCAGCTTTAATTGTAAGCTAACTTTCCTTGCCAGCTTACAGCTGAAGCAAACAAATTCACTACCCTAGTACTTTGTTTGTGATAATATGCAAACTATAATGCAAAATATGCTGATTTCAAAGTGGACTGTCACCAAAAAACGGTATTAATTCACTTAGAATCCCTCACCACCAAAAACTCATTGACGTCTCCCTCGCCTCCCGTCTGGTTTCCACTAGATTCCATAGCCAAATTCTGCATCATGAATGAAGATACATTTCTTAAAGAGACAGTACACACACTTTTATAAAAGAGTGCTTCTTTTAAAATAAAATATGTTCTAAGCAGTTGCCAATCAAATAAGTCCTGAATGGAAGGGATTGTTTGTCATCTGTAGCCCCATGAAATCAACTAAAACAACCTCAATTACTCAATGCACGCACACACTCCTATTGAATAATATGCATTCACTTGTATTGTGAATAGACTTGATTTACCCAGTTTATCAATAGATTCACCATTCAAATAAATTACTGTTGTTTTAGGTGTTAGAATGTTACAAAGTCAAATTGATTGTACAATTGATTCAATTAATGCATACATGGCTGCCTAAAGAAGTTACAATTATTTTTCAAATGTAATGATATTGAACTCAAAAGACACCCACTGATTGAACAGAGCAGTAGCTGAGTTTCTGTCTGGATCAAGTGCCATTCTGTGACTGGTTAATAAACCTTTTTTTTGTGGTATCGTTTTGGGATCAAATATTGTGATACTAAACCTGGTATCGAAGTCAAAATGCTGGTATTGTGGCACTAAACCAACATGTTCCCATCACTTTTATTTTCATGACTGATCAAAACTCTCATGCTCCCGTCTCTCTTCAGCCAACACAGTGAGCAATATGTTTGGAATACAAATCGTGAGAATTGCAATACATATCGTATTGGCATCCAAGTAAGTGACATCTTATTGTGAGCAATTCCCTGCCCTACTTGTTATGTGATCCTTTATGGCAAATGACAGATACACATGGAAGGGGAGGTTTCAGGTTAGTCAGGGAGCGGGAAGAAAGGATACACTCCAATGATCTTGGAGGACATGGAGGTCTTGGCTGCGTTGACCAGACACTCCCTTCCCAGGTCATCTGTAGCGATGGTCAGGTTCTCATTGATGTAGCGCACTGCCTCCCTGGTAGGAATGAAAGATCCATTAAGAGCTCCATGTTTACAGAACTAGGGATTTTCACAGTTCAGCCTGGTTCGGCCTTGTAGTGGAGGACCTTCCCCGAGATTCCCCTCTAGCCAAAGACACAGCATTTTGTATTTTTCTTCAGAGAAAGACATGCAGAGTTCACAACACACCCACAGCGGACAGATAAGTCAATATAAAATGAAAGTTAAAATCCGAACTGGTTGTTTTATGAATGAACACACATCTATTTGCTTCTAATACAAACAAATTATCTTCCACTATCCACAGAAACACAGCTCTTATTAACCTCGAATTTGTTTTCACATTAGTGCTACAATTGCTAGCTACAGTTGTGTGTTCTTGAAGATGATCTTATTGAAAGGAACCTATGGTGATTCCTTCCAAACAACCACAAGAGTTAATTTATACCTTGGTTGACACATTCATTCTGGAGACAAGTAACACATAAAGGCAAACAACCATGTACTTGTAAACCAAGTAATGAACCAGGAGTGTGGAGGGGAAAAGGATGTCAAAAGGATGATAATATTCAAAACATTGATGGGGAAAATGGATAGACTGTGGCTAGATTCTTACTTGCAGGCCAGGCGGTATCCACTGATGACTGAAGTGGGGTGGATCTTCTGCTTCACCAGTTCATCTGCACTCTTCAGCAACTCTGCTGCAATGATCACCTTTAAAAACAAAGGTAAGAGAACAATATGAACAAGCCAGGGAAGACGATTTAATGAATAAGACAATCAATTATATATACATGTGCCGTTATTTCATATAGAGGTGGCGGAATGGAGGCCGCCCAACCCCTTCAGACAATGACGGACAGTCTCTCTATCCTGTTAGCATAGCCGAACATCTGTAAAGGAGGCAGATGGGCGGTACTAAAAACAGGAAGCAGGTAATTTGAACCAATAGTGTGAATAGTGAATAGGCAGGTTCAGTCCAACCTTCACCAAATAATGTTTACTTGATCAAATTGAAGTCTAACATTTTAATGACAGTCTTTCAGCTAGGAATAAATCAGACTAACATTCTGGTCAGTGGCCACAGCTCCTTTCCCTTGACCTCTGTTCTGAGCAGCTGTTGGAAGTACTCACCACTGAAGTTGTCCCATCCCCAACCTCCTTGTCCTGCAGCTCAGCCAGTTCACACAGCACCTTGGCTGCCGGGTGCTCCACCTCCAGCAGCTTCAGGATGGTAGCCCCGTCGTTGGTGATTGTCACATCCTAAACATTAGAGCATTTGTAAGCACTTCTTCCGTCAATAATCTGAATGGTACACAGGCCATATCCACTGAGACTGAGGGCGGTGACCATAATCGGCCACAAGTACTTACCCCGATGTCATCCACCAACATCTTGTCCAGCCCAACGGGGCCAAGGGAGCTCTTGACGATGTTGGCGATGGATGATGCGGCCATGACTGCAGAAGAGACGTGGGCACACAATCAAAGCTGATTACCTTGCCACAAAATGTATGTGTTACAAACAGTGACATCTACGTTACACTAGCTATGCTAATAGCTAGCTAACTATTACAAGTAACTATCAACAATTCCAATCTAGAAACAATAACACAATTCCGAAACTGTCCAAACTGATGGAAATTGTTCTGTCAGTTCTATTAGAAGGGGTGGACGAAGCCAGCCGCTCCGTCAGACGATGACAGTGTTCTCTCTCACCCATTAGCATAGCCGTTCATTCTGGGATGGATGAATGAACGGTACTAAAAACGGGAAACGCCTAGTTTTTTGTGTGCAAAATCATGTTACGCACAGGGCTAGGTAGCTGATTGTGCTAGCTAGCTGCGTTTGCGAGTTAATAACTAGCGAATGCCTAACGCCAATGACATATGCGTATTAGTAAGCCAACGTTAGCTAGCTAGCTAATATAGCAACTTAGCAAGCCTAACTAGCACGAATTAGCTATAATATACCGTTCGACAACAATGTAGCTAATATTGATTTATTAGACAGCTTTTTATATGAATGTGGGCAACATATTATGCTTAGGTACCTAATTGATTAACGTTGGATATCTTGCAAGTTTAGGAAAAGGGAGGCGAAACTACGCATCTTTTTATCCGCACGTGCTGCGGAGTGCTAGTTAGCTAACCATTGAACCCCGCCTGCCACTCTCCCTCAGACACCGATTAGAACAGAAATGGCATAAACTGCGACACAAGAGATAACAAAATAGCTCACCATTTTGAGAACGAACGGACTCGCCGGTCGTTCTCGTGCCGAACACGTTTAACGCTCCATCCATTAACGACATCTTGGACAAGCTAGAGACAGAAGAAAGGAAACGAAGTAATGAACTATGGGTAAACCGGTGGGGCACGTGGGCTTCTGGGTAAAGATTAAGAAGCGAGAGAATGTTCCAGAAGAAGATTACACTTTAAAACAATAATGGCATCGAAACAAAAATATTTTTAATTACGAAACCAATGTATACGTAAGACTGTATATAGCAATATACATTTATCACTTGTATCACTTTTTATTCAACTGCTATATGATGAAATACATTTCCCAGCATTCAAAGATCCTTGTTCCTTTTTTTGGTCTTACTCATGGTCGGCGTGTGCCCTCTACTGGTTGGCTGTGCATATGATACTCACTTTGGACCACCGATGACACAGATGGTATCAATTTGTAGGACAACTGTCAAGTCTTATTGTAAAAACTGAGGGAGAGCTTGTTAAATTGTCCATTTGGCCAAGGTTTTCACAGCGCACTTTATAGTGTTGGTGGCGAATGCTGTGTAATTGTTATTGTAAATTAAAATAATAGTGATGCTTTGTAATCAGTAGCCTAGAAGTAATGACAGTCTTGTGTTTTTTCTTTTTCTGTAGCAGCTCACTTTGGCAGGTGTTGTAGCACTTGCTTGTAGTCTCAAGCATTTTCCATACCAAAAACAAGTACAGCAAGTCACCAGTAAGTATTCTATATCAGTTAATTCTGATTAACTCCAAGTGGCGCAGCATCTCAGTGCTTGAGGCGTCACTACAGACCCCCTGGTTCGATTCCAGGCTGTATCACAACCGGCCGTGATTGGGAGTCCCATAGGGCGGCGCACAATTGGCCCAGCGTCGTCCGGGTTTGGCCGGTGTAGGCCGTCATTGTAAATAAGAATTTGTTCTTAACTGACTTGCCTAGTTAAATAAAAAAATTCTCTAAAAAATATAGCACTCATCCTAAAACCCTCATGAGGCCCAACATAACCGGCTGTAATTTGTATACAATCTTTATTTCTCTCAGCTAACAGTAGTCTTTCATTACTGACTTCTTTAACTTAGTTACTTACTGTATTGCTTAGGCCTATGTCGATGTCTTTGTGCTAAAATAATGTCAATATCATGGTTCAGTTGATGCTCTGAATAGCTCTCATGCAACCTTGTGTATGAATTTATATTATCCATCAAGTGTTTTTCAGTCATGGGTAGCTCAAGTGTATTTGATCAGTGAATAATTGTTCAACAAGTCACCAAAACCCACATTTTATCTTTTATTTATTGCCTCAAATACATTTGTTTTCTTGAGCAATGCCAACTAGCAGTAAAAAAATGTACAGTACACTTAAGTTAAACATTAAATCATTATAAAGCAAACCTATGGCATACAATAATAACTCTCCTAAAATGTACATCTTTACAAAGTGTTTACAAATCAAATGTTAAAAAAGAAAGAAAAAGTGCAAGAGTCAATTCAATTTCAATGAAGGTTGACAATCCCCACCAGTGAAACACGAGAAACAAAATATACAATGAACAAAAAACATACTTCATATTTTTAAGTTGTTTTGGATACATTACATTGATTTGAACAGTAGGCCATGATATTGTGCATTCCAACTTTTCATTTATTATTTTGATAAGGAAAATATCAAACAGTGCGTAAAATAAAAAACGAAACATTTTTGTAACATTCACAGTAAACAAATGAACCAAATTTTATCCAAAGTGTCCCGAAATTCATCAAGAAGCCAACCTCTTAATAAATAAATGTTTTTCTAATTTACAAACTGGCTGTGGCGTTTCATAATAGCGATGTGTGCGGTCAAGAATAGGGATTTTTTGTAAATAAATAAGACATTGTAAGTTGAAGATGAGATCAAACATGAAACAAATTCTTAATAAGTGTGTATCCGCACTACTGAAACTGTAAAGTGACGTCCGAGTTAAAACAAAAAGTCAACTCAATGTATGTGACAATCTATCCTAATATGACTATTGTGAATATTTTAATGAATCAGGATTATTGGATGATATTCAGGCATAACGTGTTTAGAAAGGGAGTGGGAGGGGTGGGGTGCTGATCAGTAGTGTGAAGGTGGGGGGGTGTCCCATGAAGTAAACAAAAAATCTGACCCGAAGTTCTGTGAGGTTTAAGAGAAATGTACATCAAAACACAGTACTGCACTCATTTAACGCTCTCCTCCATGGTCCCTCTTAGAAACAACATTTTAAAATGAATAAGATAAAATAACATTTTAGGTTTCTCTTATTAAGATGCATTATGCCACTCAACCTACATAGTGTACGCAGAAGACTAATATATACTTATTAACATTTTCAGACCCACAGATTCAAAATAAATAGATAACTCCTATCGCGGCTGCTTATTGAATATCTTTGAAATATCAACACACTTTTCTCTTGATTTTAAGATTTTTCTGTTTAAAGCGCGATCCCCTAGTCATGACCAAGGCGTTTGAGCAGGTTGAGAAAACCCAATCATTATAGAAAGACTGGTACAGGCTATCTACGCTTGACGTCACCATAGCCCAATGTAAAATATACTCAACCTAATGAACAGCAAGGTACTATGTGTGGAGGCTCCATGCTTAAAAAGGCACGTGGATCCTCTTCCTTATATTATCGCTGATAAGATGTCCATACCTAGCCTATAATCCTGAGCTAATTGCAAATTCATTAAGCTGCTTGTACAGATTGTTAAATTGGTTGACACTGTATTATGCACAGTTAAAACACTACCACTGACAACTAGTCACATAGGATCATCCCTCTGATAAGGGGTAAGCTCAGCTATAGGAAGTTAAATATGCTAAAACAACCTTTAAAAAGGAAGATATTTTCAGAGTAACTCAAACAAAAGGTTAAAAACCTTGATTAGTTGGTTGTTTACTAAAATGATAGTGTTCAGAAGAGGAAATTACAGCAACATAACTCAAATTCAGCCAGTGCCATTTCCTCATCAAGAGATGCTAGCAGACTACAGCAGTCTACCAAATTACATTTTTGGGTTATCAGTGTTTCTGTTGAAGGGGGAACAGTTAGAATTAATGGATCATTTTCTATTTCTTACTATTTATAACAGAAATATCTGTACAGTATATGGAATACTCATTTCCAACATCTCAAAAAGATGACCTGTATGCTTCCCTTTAAACCTTAAGCCCATACACTCTGAGCCCCTTTCCACACTGTGTTGGACTCATCCAGTTTGCTAAAAATGATAATTTTTACAGTTTCATAGTTATTTTTCAACGTATCTAAAATAGATACGGAAGTCAATCTGCTTGACATGGAAGACTGTAAGGAAGTGCTGTGGCGGTGGAGTGCCTTTGTAGTACTAATATGTTCCTGTACATGTATGTTGCCATGACTACTCAGGTGCGGTATTTGGCATGTTGTTTTGTGATATGTGGAAATTTGACCATGTGACTTTGGCAAAGCTGCAGTATTGCATGTTGTGTGTGATGTCGTAACAGTGAATCAGGCAAAAATGCATATTGGCAAAGCTAGAGACCTGTGTTGTGTGTAGTGTTATGTGTACAGTAGTGTGTTGAATTTAGCATTTAGTGTGTCATTCTTTGTCAACAAAACTCCAGCGTGTTGTGGATGGAAGAAAACAATGTCATTTTTTGTCTTTCGTGTGGTGTTATTTGCTGTCATGATGAGACAGGCAAAGCTACAGACCTGCTTAAACTACATGCACTAGTATATTCATATGGTGGTGTGTTATGGGTGGTCATGGCAACTCAGGCGAAGCTACTGGAGCTGAGGCATTGGAACTTCTCTCTGAGTGACTGGACGATGTTGGGCTGGTTCTGCTGCGCCTGCTGCTCCGCCCACAGGTACTCCTGCAGACGCTCCCGGTCCGTCAGCCCACAGGAGGACCTCGACGGGGTGCAGGGCAGACTCTGGGTCTGGCTCTGGGCTGGCCCTCTGGAGCCAACACCACCACCGCTGTTACGCTGCCCAGAGCAGTCCTGGTACCGCTCGCGCTCGCTCTCATCCTCAGAGCGGATCTCTACGTAATCGTCGTCATCGTCGTCTCCATTGTCCTTGAAGTTGGCCAGGTAGTTCTGGGTGGCTGTGAGCATGCTCAGTGGGGAGGCACGGTTCAGGACTACCACCTGCTGACCGTCTTGCAGGGTGAGGTCAGAGTGACTGTGACCGCAACTGGACCGCTCCGGGAGGCTGCTCTGCCGACCGGCCCGGCCCAGACTGCTGGGGCCATGGAGTCTTTCTGAGGAACTCTGGACCACAGCCGGGCCACGGTTGGACCTGGTACAGTCATTCTCCTTCTCCTGCTGCCGGTCGCCCAGTGAGCAGATAGACTGGCAGCGGCTGGTAGGTGGTTTAGAGGAGGACGAGGAAGAGGAGGGGGAGTTAAAGGAGGTGTGTCGTTTAATAGAACTGTACACATGCTCCTCCTTCTCGCTGGGGGCGGAGACACAAGAGCTCCACCGCTGGGTGGGTGAGGTCTCTGGGGAGGGAGGTAGGATCTTTAGGGTGGGGACGGAGCAGGCTGCGGTGAGCCTGCACTGGGGGGTGGAGGACCGTATCTCTGACACAAAGCTGGCCAGCTCCCCATTGCTGTAGGTGGAGAGGAGCCAGTCATCCTCCAGCCCTAGGCCCAGGGAGGAGCAGGTCTCAGGCAGGGATGGGGAGGAGGGCAGCCCTGGGTGGGCATGGTGCGAGCCAGGAGGGCCCGGGCTGCTGGAGCCCTGACCTGAAGGGTTTTTAAACATCACCTGGTCATACAGCTGGGAGTACTCGGCTATCCTCGCACCTGAGAGAGAGCGAGAGCGAGAGCGAGAGCGAGAGCGAGAGCGAGAGCGAGAGCGAGAGAGAGAGAGAGAGAGAGAGAGAGAGAGAGAGAGAGAGAGAGAGAGAGAGAGAGAGAGAGAGAGAGAGAGAGAGGTAGATAAGGAGACAATAAGTGACATTAATAAAATACACAGAATTCATGTTTAGTCATTTTATTAACCAAACAGTCAGGTCCACCATTATTGGCACCCTTGATAAAGATGAGCAAAAAATACTGTATAAAATAAATACTTTTTTTGGAAATACTATTATTTTATACTAATACAATTGCTCAGAGAAAGAGATGTTGTTTAACAAGTAATTTAAAAAAATCTAAAAAGGCAAATGTTTTCAATACTCTATCACACTCCCCTTACAAGGATAACGACACAGCCTTTTTCTACAATGTGTTATGAGATTGGAGAACTCGTTGGGGACGATCTTAGACCATTCCTCCATACAGAATATTTCCAGATCCTTGATATCCTTAGTCTGCTCTTATGGACTGCCCTCTTCAATTCAAACCACAGGTTATCAATGGGGTTCAAGTCCGGAGACTGTGATTGCCATTGCAATATGTTGATGTTGTGTTCAATTAACCATTTTTTTGTGGATTTTGATTAGTGCTTAGAGTTATTTGTCTTGCTGGAAGATCCACTTGCGGCCATTGAAGTGTCAGCTTCCTTGAAGAGGCAACCAGGTTTTTGGCTAAAATGTCCTGGTAGTAAAGTTCATGATGCCGTAGACCTTAACAAGGGCCACAGGACCATTGGAAGCAAATGGCGATCTTGAACCCCATTAATAACCTGTGGTTTGAATTGAAGAGAGCAGTCCATAAGCGCAGACGAAAGATATCAAGGATCTGGAAAATATTATGTGTGGAGGAATGGTCTAAGATCACTCTCAATGTGTTCTCCAATCTCATAAAACATTTTAGAAAATGTCTCAGTGTCGTTATCTTCGCAAGGGGAGGGTGTACTGAAAACAGGGGTGCCAATAAAATGTTGCATGCAATATAGCTCAGTATTTGTATTATTTATTTTATACAGTCTTTTTCGCTCATCATTATCAAAGGTGCCAATAATTATGGACCTGACTGTAGTTAGCTGTACATATCATGACTAGATAAACAACTACTGATTATGTTTGTTACCTATGGCAGCCCCGCCTTGCTTCTTATCCTCCAAAATGGCTGCCAGGTCTTTCTGCTTCTTCTCCAGGTCTTTCTGCTGCTTCTTCTCCTCCCTGTTGTGTCCTCCTGACCCCATGTCGCCGGGGTCCATGCTCTTCATGCGGAGCAGCTGATTGGCCTTCTTGATCTTCTGGCTGTATTGGCGAGCCATCAGGAACACACGGTTCTTGGTCTTGTCCATGAGCTCCTGGGAGAAGCTGTCCACTGAGTCCCCCGGAAGGAGAGAAGAGGCGGCCAGGGGGGAGTCCAGACCCCCCAGCCCGGTCAGCTCCCCAGGGAACAGGTTGTGGAGGTTCCTGATGGAGGGGTCCCTCTGGCTGGGGTCCCGTTGGGGCAGCTCCCCCAGCTCATCATCATCCTCTAGACGGAAGCTGCCACTGCTGAGGCGGGCCAGTCTGTTACGGATGCTCTTGACTGTCCCGGGAGGGGCAGGGTCTGGGATGGCAGGCAAGGGGAGGGACGGGGGAGTGAGGGGAGAGGGGGAGGGGTAATGGTCTTCCTCTTCAAAGGTAGCCTCTCTGAGCAGCTCTGGGAAGATGGGGATGGTGAATTGGTGAGGGGGGGTCACAGTGGGGGGGTTGGGATTGCGGGCTGGGGGGCTCTTGGTAAGGGAGCTGTGTTTTTGGGAGCTGTTCTTTTTGGGGCTGCTCTTGACCGACGAGGTCTTCTTGGGGGCCTCACTGGCACTCACGGGAAACGCGGCAGGAAGGCGGTCCGCTTTCTTCTCGTTCTTCTTGATGTAGTTTTCCAAATCGTTCCAGATCTCGTCCACCTGCTCCGACATCTGGTCACCGGTGTGGGAACGTTGGGAGAACGTTTCCGAGGCAGATGAGGAGGAATAGTCCGGTTCGGAGGTGCCGTGGACTGGGTGGGAGTTATCCTCCGTCCCCTCGTCTTCCCCAAAATGGAGGCTCTCCTCGGACACGAAGCCCCCCAGGCTGTCCCCATCCCTGTCACCCTTGGCTGGGGGTTCCCTAAAGCAGATAGTGTCATAGATGTTCTCCTCCTCCACGATCTTCAGCGCACACGTCCCAAATGGCACCCCCTCCTGGGCGGTGGAGGAGTGGTTACTGTCAGACAAGCAGTCTGGCTCGATGAGAGGCTCTGTAATACCCCCAGTGACCCCAGTGTTTAGAGCCCCAGGCCCCTGTGTGTCTCTAAGGGCCTCTCTTTGGGCCCCACGATCCTCCTGCTCCCTCCTGATAAGCCCCATGCTCTTCAGGTCCTCATAGCTGATGTTGTCGTAAATGTTCTCTATGTCGTCTATCATCAGCTGCTCGGCCGACGACGAACCCGAGATGTCATTGCTGGAGGATTCGGCGTGGATCATCCCTTCCTGGTCGTCATCCTGACCAGGCTGGCTCTGTCGGCCGCCAGTCTGTTTCTCCCCCACGCTGCTGGCTCTCCGCAGCCCTCTGCTGTCCCCGGTGGACGGGGGGTCTATCTGCACCGTGGGCACCTGCTCCATGTGCCAGCTGCAGGGTCGCCCCTGGGTCCTGCTGGGAGACGATGTGACCTCTGACCTAACAGGAAGTGGTTCTGGTTCTGGCCCGCCGAGCTCAGTGGGGACAAACATCTGGTAGATGTCCTCGTCCTCTTCGTCTGGGTTCATGGTGCGCTGACGCGTGGGGAACATGGCTCTGCGGACACGGTGGTCTGCCCAGATGTTCCCCACCGTCTGCGGGTCACCCCCCGGGACCAGCATGGAGGGGACATGGGTGTCCGGGGGTTCCTCTGTCACACGGGGCGTCCTGAGGAGAGGAGGGTGGTGACCTCCCTGAAGAGATTTGTTAGCCCTCTGGAGAGGAGAGATGGAGGGAGGAGAAATTACATTATTTTGTAAATGTGCAAATGTTGATGTAGAACTTTATTAAATTAGAGTTAAGTCCTGTACACAACTATTCCTACTAGTCATTCTCATCACACTGTTCGGGTCAGTCACCTGTAGGTCTGAAGCGCTCATGTTGAAGGTCTTCCATTGGTCGATGCTGCTGTCCATAGATGCCTGTTGGTTCAACTTCTTCCTGCTAGACTTCTCTGGGACTCGCAGCCTCTTTCCCCCACCCTACACACACATTTAGAAAATGTTGTAATGAACATGCCTTTACCTATCTAATCCCTTCATACCTGTAAAGGGGCTAGAGCAAGGGGCTAAGGATCGAAATCAAATCAGGCAAATCTGATAAACTTGAATGAAGAGAAAGAGGTTCAAAAGGTCAAACTGATGCATTGTGGGTAGGTAGGAGAGACTCACCAGGCCACTGTCGTCCTCATCGTCGGCATCCTGCTGGTGTGGCTCCTCCCCATCCTCCCTGTCGCTATGGTCAAAATGGTCGCCAGGGTCCAGGGACTCCTGTGATTGGTTGACCAGGCTGCGGCTGCGACCAATAGTGCCCAGAGCCAGCTGGGACACGGGGGAGAGCAGGGTGGCACCCAGACTCGTCCGCTACAGAGAGAGGGTGATAAGCCAGAGTGTTAAATGTGTGCATGATTGAGGGGTTTAGCAAGCGTTGCAAATAACACCTAAACTATCTGAAACTTTTACTCTATAATGGGAATATAATCATAGAATTAGGAATTATAATACTAAAATGGACATTAACCTTCTTATGACAGTATATAAGGTCAGCAATTTTGGTAAGGGAGTTGGTCAACCATGGTCAGCCAGTGCTGTGATAAGATATAGTGCAAAACAATGAATTTGAAGATTATCTGCACTGTATGTTTGTTAGGTAGCTAGCCAGCCAGTTTAAGTTGAATGATTCCATAAATGTTTCACATTAACTGCCAATATTCCATTCAAAGAACGCAGTCAATACACAGCCATACACTGGCTGAAATCAGTTGATGATAGGACTTAGACAAGTTGTAAATGCAACATGTACTGATATTGTATCATATAATAACACTGCAAAAAACAGCTTTCCAAAAAAACACAAATTTAGTTTTCATATAAATATATGTTTACATATATTTTAGAGGCTATTTATACAGAACTGTATATAAAACCAGTATAAACTATTTATAATTATATGACAATATTTTAGGTTGACAATAATTCTATTACACAATTTCTGATATATCAAGCCTTACATGCTGACCACACCGCTTGCATTTCGTGCGCGAGCGTTGCAATATACACTACCAGTCAAAAGTTTGGACACACCTCATGAGGTAGTCACCTGGAATGCATTTCAATTAACAGGTGTGCCTTCTTAAAAGTTAATTTGTGGAATTTCTTTCCCTCTTAATGCGTTTGAGCCAATCAGTTGTGTTGGGACAAGGTAGGGGGGTATACAGAAGATAGCCCTATTTGGTAAAAGACCAAGTCCATATTATGGCAAGAACAGCTCAAATAAGCAAAGAGAAACGACAGTCCATCATTACTTTATGTCACGAATTCAGCCGAGGCTGTCCCTCCTCCTTGCTTGGGAAGGCTTCGGCGTTCGTCGTCACCAGAGTACTAGCTGCTACCGATCCATGTTTCTATGTTCTACTTGTTTTGTCTGTATTGGTCTCACCTGTTTCCCATCATGTAATCATTTCTTCCCTATTTAACCCTCTGGCTCACACTGTGTGTTGTGCGTGTTTGTTCATGTTTTGGTTGTCGTATGTGAGCGGGTTTGTTCCTCCCTGCGTGGAGGTATGTTCATTAAGATACCTACGAGTAAAGTACGTTTTTCGATCAGCTCTGTGTCCTGCGCCTGACTTAGTCCTACCGCATTACACTGACGCCTTGACACTTTAAGACATGAAGGTCAGTCAATACAGAACATTTCAAGAACTTTGAAAGTTTCTTCAAGTGCAGTCGCAAGAACCATCAAGAGCTAGGATGAAACTGGCTCTCATGAGGACCGCCACAGGAATGGAAGACCCAGAGTTACCTCTGCTGCAGAGGATAAGTTCATTAGAGTTACAAGCCTCAGAAATTGCAGCGCAAATAAATGCTTCACAGAGTTCAAGTCACAGAGACATCTCAACATCAACTGTTCAGAGGGGACTGTGTGAATCAGGCCTTCATGGTCAAATTGCTGCAAAGAAACCACTACTAAAGGACACCAATAAGAAGAAGAGACCTTGCTTGGGCCAAGAAACACGAGCAATGGACATTAGACCGGTGGAATTTGTCCTTTGGTCTGGAGTCCAAATTGGAGATTTATGGTTCCAACTGCTGTGTCTTTGTGAGACGCGGTGTGGGTGAACGGATGATCTCCGCATGTGTATTTCCCACCGTAAAGCATGGAGGAGGAGGTGTTATGGTGTGGGGGTGCTTTGCTGGTGACACTGTCTGTAATCTATTTAGAATTCAAGGCACACTTAACCAGCATGGCTACCCCAGCATTCTGCAGCGATACGCCATCCCATCTGGTTTGGGCTTAGTTGGACTATCATTTGTTTTTCAACTGGACAATGACCCAACACACAATCCCCCGACCTCAACCAAATTGAGATGGTTTGGGATGAGTCGGACGGCAGAGTGAAGGAAAAGCAGCCAACAAGTGCTCAGCATATGTGGGAATTCCTTAAAGACTGTTGGAAAAGCATTCCAGGTGAAGCTGGTTGAGAGAATGCCAAGAGTGTGCAAAGCTGTCATGAAGGCAAAGGGTGCCTATTTGAAAAATCTCAAATATATTTTGATTTGTTTAACACTTTTTTGATTACTACATGATTCCATATGTGTTATTTCATAGTTTAATTAAGGTGCATTACCACCACCAAATGGACCTCAGTTAATTTTTCAATCACCCACGTGGGTATATGCTCCTAAAAACCCATGAGGAGATGGGAGAGGTGGGACTTGCAGCGCATCAAGTGTCACAAATAGAACCAAGTTCTATTTTAGCACCTGGCTACGCAGACGCTTGCGAGCAGTGTGGATGCAATGATTGAATAACATGGATGTGTACATTTAGTGTACATGTTATTCAATCATTTCATCCAAACTGCTCACGAGCGTATGCGTAGCCAGGCGCTAAAATAGAATTTGGTTATATTTTTTTAACGCTAGATGCGCTGCCAGTCCCGCCTTTCCCATCTCCTCATTGGTTTTTAGGAGCATATACCCACGTAGGTGATTGAAAGATGAACTGAGGTCCACACTCCAGTCCAGTTGGTGGTGGTAATGCACCTTAAATGCATTATGGTCCTCTGTAGCTCAGCTGGTAGAGCACAGCGCTTGTAACGCCAAGGTAGTGGGTTCGATCCCCGGGACCACCCATACACAAAAAAAATGTATGCACGCATGACTGTAAGTCTCTTTGGATAAAAGCGTCTGCTAAATGGCATATTATTATTATTTATTAAAGTTGGTTGCCAACCGACATAAAGTCCACAGAAGAAGAAAAAGAAGACTACTACTGAAGGAGGAGAGATTACTAGAAACGATTTTATCATCTGTGGATTAAATGTCAGAGTAGAGAACACACGATTTTGTACCTTGTGCACTTCAGGTAAAATAACAACCCAATGTTTATATCCCAGGACAAATTAGCTAGCAACAGCAAGCTAGCTAGCTAAATGTCCATGTGCCACCAAATTAATATAGTTGGTTCAGAGTTCGTTTTGATATTTCAACCAGCGTGTCTGGATCGCGTCTGGTGTGGATGTACAAAATCAACATGTGCGCTATGGCGCACGCGTGTGCCCGGTCTAGACTGCATGTTAAGACAGGGATTTCTCCCTGACCACAAAAGCAGCCATTATCATACCATTCTGGAACTTTGGGGGTTCATGACATAGCCCCTCTATTAATTTAATAGGATCTCTATGGATATAACACTGTTTCTTTGTGTAACTGTAGCATTGTGTCACCATCCATAAATTACTAATGTGGGTTTAAGCTCACCTTTGAGCCATCTTCCTTTACACCATGTTTAGCGTTCTTCAGTAACTTGGACAAAGGCTCTGAGGAGAGACAGACAGGACAGGACATGTCAGAGAAACTGGCCCCGTCCATTGGCATCAGCACTGATCATTTACAGTACCTTGTTCCTGTCCCTCCTGTTTCTCACCTGACTTCCTGCGGACCCGTCGAGGGTTGGAGCCCTCCTTGGTGTGGGGGCTCCTCTTGTCCCCGTCGGGACTGTAGTGGAACCCTGGGTGGTCTGGAGAGGACAGAGGAGAGAGGGAATGTTACACACACCCAAATAAACTCCAATAAACTTAATGATCTGACAATAGTCAGAAGAGGCTTCAACCAATATCAAATGAATACTTACGCATAGCATCCATCTCCAAAATGGCCTGCTTGGCCTGAAAATCAAGATAAAAAACAAAACACTAAAGTGAGCTCCATATTACAGAGTTCAGTTAGCCTATAATTGAGGTTGAGGATATGGGGCTACCAGACACTAGATGGCGCCAGACAGTAGTCTTTTCCAACAGAACCTGACTACTTTACAAGCATCAAGTTTAACAAGAGATCCCTTTATTGTAATTACAATGAACCCTCTCAAGGATTTCCTCCAGACAAAAGCATAATTTTCCATTTGAACCAGAGCCAAGGAGAGGAGGAGAGAAGAAAGAGAGGGTGATCGAAAAAGAAAGAGGGAGAGTGAGACCATTCCACCTCCTCCCACTCAGGGTTGTGTTTATGTCATTAGTGAGCACAGCACACACATTGCTTGCTCCGTGTCTCACCTTGGCTGGGATTTTAGCCGGGTGGTTTTCCAGTATGAGTCTCTTCAGGTGTAGGATCCACATGCGTTTGTCCTGCTGGGACTTAGCCTGGGGGCGGAGCACAGCACAACAGAGAGGACAGAAGAAGAGAGACATTAAACTAGACTTTACATTTTGAATCCTTAGTTGCTACATCCATTTTGGTACTTATAAATTAATTATATATACCCATTGATTCTTGAAGAATATAACTTATAAATGCCTCATGAGCTTATTTCAACTGTCAGACCCCATTAGAACACAACATATAAGCTTGTTTTATTCCAATGTTTGGAAACAACAAATGTAAACAAAGCCTCAAAACATGGTTAAACTATTCATTTGATATCATGGATGGTCAGTCCTTGCATCCATAGCTCGGTCTATGAATTTGAGAGTTGTTACATTTCTCCAGGCCAATCCCTTAGCTTTTTAGCTAAACAGGAGCGGGGAGAAATTGTTTTAATTAAGGATTCTAACTTTAACAAAGTATAATATGATTATGACAAACCCATAACAATAGTGGGATATGCCCTTCGACTCTTTTATCTTGTTACATAAAACAGATTATGGTGGTGTTTGAAGTCCCTTCAAAAACACTCATGTTGAGAAACAACAAGCCCTTCTCATTCAACATCAACAATTCAACATGTCTGGGCACGTAGGAGTGGTGGGCTTGGCAGAGCACAAGTGGGATAGTACAGGCTACTTTTCCTCTATGCTGTACAATCGACTGTGGAATATGCTAGAATTTGGGTTTGTGGGGTGTAATTTTGCTTTACCTGTACAGTGTGCTGTAGTTTGGGGTTCTTGTAGTGGAACACACTGAAGCTGAGTGGCTCCTTTGGAATGATTTCCACCAACATCAGGTTACAACACTATAATGACAGAGACATGGTTAGTATGATGAATGTCTCACTTTGGGTAGAAGTATAAAGACTGGTACACCTTAGGAAGTTTTGGGAGGTATTAGTGTTGTGACTGACCAGGATGTGGGCCTTGTAGGTGAAGGCCTCCTCGCGTTTCTTGGTGACCAGCAACAGTTTGTCGAACAGGAAGAGCGTGCGCTCATTCTTGGCCCGCTGCAGACGGAATGTCCCCTCCAAAACCAGCTCCCCGTAGCCAATCAGATCAGGCCCCTTCCAGTTGGTTAGCAGACTTTGGATCTCCTGAGACAGGGGGAGGGAAGACAGGGAGGAGGAAGAGGAGAGGGGGAGAGTGAGTGAGAGGAGGGAAAGGGAGAGGAGGAAGAGGACAGAGGGAATAATAAGTGAGAGGGAGAGGGAAAGAGAGAGCGGAGGAGGAGAGGGGGGAGAGTGAGGAGAGGGAAAGAGAGAGGAATAGGATGAGAATGAGTTAAGAGAAACAGGTGAGAGAACAAAAGAAGGACAAGAAAGGACATGAGAAGGAGGAGAGAAGAGAGGAAGGAAAGGAGCGAGACAAAAAAGGACGGAGAGAATTAGACAGGTCAGCTAAGCACTCTTCCTCAGATCCTGAGTAAATACTTCCACACACATTTCTTCACTCATCTGATCATCCTCCTCCCCACTGAATAAAGCTACACTTTCTCTTTTATCTGCCGGCTGTGTTATGCAAGGCCATCATTAGCCCTGGAAAACAATGTCTTGCATAACCTAGCGGAGACAGACAGAGTGTGCATCCCAAATGGCACACTATTCCCTATATAGTGCACTACTTTTGACCCATCCATAGGGCTTTTATCAGAAGTAGTGCACTATGTATGAAATAGGGTGCCATTTGGGAAGCAGACTAGACTGGTGAAAGCTAGGGAAACAATGGGAGGATCTGTGGACAGCCACTAATGTCACAAACTAATTCAAACCACTAAGATGCAGACTATTTCAAATGTACTTTGTTGGAGCAGAATAAACGTGTGTGTGTGTTGACCAACTTGTAACATGTCAGGTGTGTGTGTGTATGTGCTTGTACCTGCTTTACATAAGTGAATTGCCATGACCAGACTACAGTAAAAACCGGAGTCCTGACTGCATATGCAGGTATGTGTGAGCATGTGTGCCTATGTGTATATGTGTGTGTGCATGTTAATTTGCAAGTGTAGTCTTACCTGCAGCCTGACAGCGTGTTCGTGTTTCCTCTTCATGTCGTTGATGTGCCAGGCCACTCTCTGCATGGTGTCAATGGCTTCCTGCACCACGTCATATGTCTCTGTGTCCTTCTCCAGGTGGTTGGCTATCTCCTACAGGGGACAGAAAACACACCCAGGGTTAGAGTGGGTAATGTACACGGATAGCTGTACGTTAGACTGGGTACCATCTGTTTCTGCAGTAGCCAGCTATGTTGGCTCGGTATTTCTTGGCAGTAGGGTTAGCTTGTTCAAAAATAGACTGGTGGCTAACTTAATATACAGTACATTACAGATAACTGTACACACACAGTTCTTTGTGGTCTGAGTGTTTGGCTTATGTGGGGTTTTGCTAGTGTGATGTAGGTGTCAGTGTGTGTGTGCTTAGGTGTGTTACTGACGTGCAGCAGTAGGTGGTACTTGAGGATCCTCTGCACTGGCTTGAGCAGGTAGGAGCCCAGAGGCAGGGAGTGTCTCAGAGATTCCTGACGCTCCCGGAAAAACTTGGCCAACACCTTATTCCTCATACACTCAGTCAACACAGCCACTGACCTGCAGAGAGAGAGATGGAGGGAGAGAAGGAAAAAGGAAATCTGATATTAATGACAGATATTGTAGCCCAATTAAAATACAGAATGACAGATCACATACACACACAGTCCTGTCTGAGAGAACAGTGCAAGGTCAGGTAAAGGCCAATGTTAGATCAGTGTTTGTAAGTAGATGTATTTTCTATGACATGATTTACAGAAAAAAAGGCCATATGAAAGGATTTGAGCATGTGTAATAATAATAATAATAATAATAATAATAATAATAATAATAATAATAATAATAATATGTATGTATGTATGTATGTATGTACACTACCGTTCAAAAGTTTGGGGTCACTTAGAAATGTCCTTGTTTTCGAAAGAAAAGCAATTTTTATGTCCATTAAAATAACATCAAATTGATCAGAAATACAGTGTAGACATTGTTAATGTTGTAAATGGCTATTGTTGCTGGAAACGGCTGATTGTTAATGGAATATCAACATAGGCGTACAGAGGCCCATTATCAGCAACCATCAGTCCTGTGTTCCAATGGCACGTTGTGTTTGCTAATCCAAGTTTAGCATTTTAAACGGCTAATTGATAATTAGAAAACCCTTTTGCAATTATGTTAGCGCAGCTGAAAACTGTTGTGCTGATTAAAGAAGCAATAAAACTGGCCTTCTTGAGACTAGTTGAGTATCTGGAGCATCAGCAATTGTGGGTTTGATTACAGGATAAAAATGGCCAGAAACAAATAACTTTCTTCTGAAACTCATCAGTCTATTCTTGTTCTGAGAAATGAAGGCTATTCCATGCGAGAAATTGCCAAGAAACTGAAGATCTCGTACAACGCTGTGTACTACTCCCTTCACAGAACAGCGCAAACTGTCTCTAACCAGAATTGAAAGAGGAGTGGGAGGCCCTGATGCACAACTGAGCAAGAGGACAAATACATTAGAGTGTCTAGTTTGAGAAACAGATGCCTCACAGGTCCTCAACTGGCAGCTTCATTAAATAGTACCCACAAAACACCAGTCTCAACGTCAACAATGAAGAGGCGACTCCGGGTTGCTGACCTTCTAGGCAGAGTTGCAAAGAAAATGCCATATCTCAGACTGGCCAATAAAAAGAAAAGATTAAGATGGGCAAAAGAACACAGACACTGGACAGAGGAAGATTGGAAAAAAGTGTTATGGACAGACAAATCAAAGTTTGAGGTGTTCGGACCACAAAGAAGAACATTGGTGAGACGCAGACCAAATGAAAAGATGCTGGAGAAGGCAATGTGATGGTCTGTGGGTGCTTTGGTGGTGGTAAAGTGGGAGATTTGTACAGAGTAAAAGGGATCTTGAAGAAGGAAGGCTATCACTCCATTTTGTAACGCCATGCCATACCCTGTGGACGGCGCTTGATTGGAGCCAATTTCCTCCTACAACAGGACAATGACCCAAAGCACAGCTCCAAACTATGCAATAATTATTTTAGGGAAGAAGCAGTCAGCTGGTATTCTGTCTATATTGGAGTGGCCAGCACAGTCACCGGATCTCAACCCTATTGAGCTGTTGTGGGAGCAGCTTGACCGTAAGAAGTGCCCATCAAGCCGATCCAACTTGTGGAAGGTGCTTCAGGAAGCATGGGGTGAAATCTCTTCAGATTACCTCAACAAATTGACAACTAGAATGCCAAAGGTCTGCTATGCTGTAATTGCTGCAAATGGAGGATTCTTTGACGAAAGCAAAGTTTGAAGGACACAATTATTATTTCTATTAAAAATCATTATTTCTAACCTTGTCAATGACTACCTTTCCTATGCATTTTGCTATATTTCCTATTCAAGCTCATTTCATGTATGTTTTCATGGAAAACAAGGAAATCTCTAAGTGACCCCAAACTTTTGAACGGTAATGTATGTATGTATGTATGTATGTATGTATGTATGTACAGTGCATTCGGAAAGTATTCAGACCTCTTGACTTTTTCCACATTTTGTTAAATTACAGCCTTATTCTAAAATGGATTCAATATTTTTTTCCCCTCATCAATCCACACACAATACCCCATAATGACAAAGCGAAAACAGGTTTTTAGACATTTTTGCAAATTTATTTTGCAAAAGTATTCAGACCCTTTGCTATGAGACTCAATTGAGCTCAGGTGCATCCTGTTTCCATTGATCATCCTTCTACAACTTCATTGGAGTCCACCTGTGGTAAATTAAATTGATTGGACATAATTTGGAAAGGCACATACCTGTCTATATAAGATCCCACAGTTGACAGTGCATGTCAGAGCAAAAACCAAGCCATAAGGTCGAAGGAATAGTCTGTAGAGCTCCGAGACAGGATTGTGTCGAGGCACAGATCTGGGGAAGGGTACATTTCTGCAGCATTGAAGATCCCCAAGAACACAGTGGCCTCCATCATTCTTAAATGGAAGAAGTTTGGAACCAACAAGACTCTTCCTAGAGCTGGCCGGCCGGCCAAACTGAGCAATCGGGGGAGAAGGGCCTTGGTCAGGGAGTTGACCAAGAACCCGATGGACCAAGAACCCTCTGTGGAGATGGGAGAACCTTCCAGAAGGACAACCATCTCTGCAGCACTCCACCAATCAGGCCTTTACGGTAGAGTGACCAGACAGAAGCCACTCCTCAGTAAAAGAATGGGAGAAACTCCCCAAATACAGGTGTGCCAAGCTTGTAGCGTCATACCCAAGAAGACTCAAGGCTGTAATCGCTGCCAAAGGTGTTTCAACAATGTACTGAGTAAAGGGTCTGAATACTTGTGTAAATGTGATATTTCCGTATTTTAATTTTTCAAAAATGTGCAAAAATGTCTAAAAACCTGTTTTTGCTTTGTCTTTATGGGGTATTGTGTGTAGATTGATGAGGGAAAAAAAATATTTAATCCATTTTAGAACAAGGCAGTAACGTAACAAAATGTGGAAACAGTCAAGGGGTCTGAATACTTTCCGAATGCACTGTTTGTATGTATGTATGTATGTATGTATGTATGTATGTATGTATGTATGTATGTATGTGTGTGTGTGTGTGTGTGTCAACCACCCCCCCACACAGCTGGTGACCCTAGCTAAGGTCACACACGACCGACACACACAATTACAGTAGGAACCGAGGCTGTAGATGTATCTCGGTCATTCTGAGCTCTCGGATCGGGTTTCTCAGAGACAACAATGTGAGGCCTGTGTGGAGCTGCACTGGAATGTGGACACATGCGCGCGCACACACACAAACACACAATCTCTAACTACTTACATAATCACCATCATCGATAACTACTAAATAATCACTTGTCAGTAGTAGCGGGTAATGTGTGTGTTTCATCACAATGCTAAAACAACACACTTCAGACATGCCGCATCCAAAAGTGTGCTGCTTGTAGTGTGGCACAACCATTGTGAAACACACTGCTCTCATTAGGTTTCATTGTCTCACATTTTTGGCCCCCAGTCACAGGGGCACATGGTTTCCTATTACAAGATGTCGTTCACACAAGGTGAAATAAAACATTAAAGCCAGCCACTGAGTATGATAAGGTGACGGGTATAATACCCATCTGTCAGAGTAGGGGCTGTAACTCTGTCAACAGGCTCCATATCAAATAAAGAAGGAATTAGAGAGGGAGAGACAGACAGACTCCTGTTGGGTTGGGCTGTATATCAGGGCTACCCAGAGAGCGAGGCTGGTGTACTGTAGCTCTATAAAGATATACGACACTCTGGGAATCAAGAACGTGAACGTGAGATTCACCTGTATGCAAATCCAGATCACATTGGATAACAAGGCGAAAGATAATACTAGTATATATGTTCATACTACAGACTGTCAAACACGCACCACAGGAGGCTGGTGGGAAGAGCTATAGGAGGACAGGCTCAGTGTAATGACTGAAGTCGAATGAATGGAACGGAGCCAAACATGTGGTTTCCATAAGTTTGATACCGTTCCATTTATTTCATTCCAGCCATTACAATTAGCCCGTCGTCCTATGGCTCCTCCCACCAGCATCCTCTGATGCACACACAATGAAAGTGGGGCAGACTACACTGAGTATACAAAACATTAAGAACACCTGCTCTTTCCATGACATAGACTGACCAGGTGAATCCAGGTGTAAGCTATGATCCCTTATTGATGTCACTTGTTAAATTAACTTCAAATCAGTGTAGATGAAGGGGAGGAGACTGGTTAAAGAATGATTTTTAAGCCTTGAGACAAGACATGGATTGTGTATGTGTGCCATTCAAAGGGTGAATGGGCAAGACAAAATATTTAAGTGCCTTTGAACGGGGTATGGTAGTAGGTGCCAGACGAACGGGTTTGTGTCAAGAGCTACAACACTGCTGGGTTTTTCACACTCCCGTGTGTATCAAGAAATGGTCCACCACCCAAAGGACATCTAGCCAACTTGACACAACTGTGGGAAGCAATGGAGTCAACATGGGCCAGCATCCCTGTGGAACGCTTTCAACACCTTGTAGGAACGCCCCGACGAATTGAGGCTGTTCTGAGGGCAAAAGGCGGGGGGGTACAACTCAATATTAGGAAGGTGTTCCTAATGTTTGGTATACTCAGTGTTTATGAAAAGTGCTATATGCAAAACCGATATCTTGTGTCAGAAGTCATAGTTGGGGTTGCTTACCTTGGGTAGTTGGTGCAGTACTGAGTGTAAATGTGGAACTCTTCACTCTGGGAAAGAAAGACAAAATAATGACATTAATGTTATATTAGCATCAGTCCATTATCAAATAATTACATTGATGTTGCATTGGCATCAGTCCCTGATCAAATAATTACATTAATGTTGTATTGGCATCAGTCCTTGATCAAATAATTACATTAATGTTGTATTGGCATCAGTCCTTGATCAAATTATTACATTAATGTGGTCCTCTGTAGCTCAGCTGGTAGAGCACGGCGCTTGTAACGCCAGGGTAGTGGGTTCGATCCCCGGGACCACCCATACACAAAAATGTATGCACACATGACTGTAAGTCGCTTTGGATAAAAGCGTCTGCTAAATGGCATATTATATTATTATTATTAATGTTGCATTGGCATCAGTCCCTGAAATCACTCATACCAGTAACAGCAGAAGAGGATACAAACTATCCTCCCTAAATTCCTCTCTTGACTTGAGAACTTTCAAAACCTTGTAAAATGTGTGCCAAAAGGGAAGACAGAGTGAGTTTACATTTACAGTAAATGGATGAGTGTGTGTTTGTATCAAGGGGAAGGGGGAGGTTGCACTGGGTGAGTCAGTGGTCAAGCATTCCTGAGCTATGCTCACTGATCTAGAAACAGGGAATAAGGAGGCCTCTCAACTCAGTTTAAAGGCAGAGAATGAAAGTGAACCTTGATGACCAGTATCCATGTCTTAAAGCTTCAATCAGCAGTTGAAACAATAACAAAGGCTACTCACCGCCCGTTTCGGTAAAAAGCTGAGGGACGGGGTTGGAGAAATGTAACCAGTCTCAAATTCATAGACAGAGCTATCCATGATATCAAATGAATAGTTTAACCATGTTTTGAGGCTATACCGTGTTTGTTTACATTTTATTTATGAACAAACATTGGAGTAAAACAAGCTTATATTTTGATTTCTGATGGGGTACGACAGTTTAACTACTCATGAGGAATTTATAAGTTATATTCTTCAAGAATCAAATGTATACGTTTTTTATTAGTACCAAAATGTATGTAGCAACTGCTTATTGACCGTTAAAGGCAATGTGGGGCGCTATGCTGTAGACACTGATTAAATGCCCTCTTATTCCCATACCCACCCCTTTAATTTGCCGTTTCCACCTCTCATGCCTCCCTGTACTTCAAAGACATCAGAGGCAGCATGACTTATCAAAGCTGGAATGAACCTCGCTCTCCTCCTCATCCCTTTTTCTCTACCTCCATCTCGCTGAATGTCTCGGTTTCTTCTGTTCACGCTCTTTCGCTCTTGATCACAGTCTCTCACTACTTATGCCATTACATGTCTCCTACCATCTTTCCATACTTCCCCCTCTCATGTTCCGTCTATAGCCCTCTAGCTTTCTTATCCCTCTCCTCACCTAATGTCCATCTCTCCATACCCTCCTTCCTTTCTCAAATTAAAGGGAACACTTAAACAACACAATGTAACTCCAAGTCAATCACACTTCTGTGAAATCAAACTGTCCACTTAGGAAGCAACACTGATTGACAATAAATTTCACATGCTGTTGTGCAAATGGAATAGACAACAGGTGGAAATTATAGGCAATTAGCAAGACACCCCCAATAAAGGAGTGGTTTTGCATGTGGTGACCACAGACCACTCAGTTCCTATTATTCCTGGCTGATGTTTTGGTCACTTTTGAATGCTGGCGGTGCTTTCACTCTAGTGGTAGCATGAGACGGAGTCTACAACCCACACAAGTGGCTCAGGTAGTGCAGCTCATCCAGGATGGCACATCAATGCGAGCTGTGGCAAGGTTTGCTGTGTCTGTCAGCGTAGTGTCCAGAGCATGGAGGCGCTACCAGGAGACAGGCCAGTACATCAGGAGACGTGGAGGAGGCCGTAGGAGGGCAACAACCCAGCAGCAGGACTGCTACCTCCGCCTTTGTGCAAGGAGGAGCAGGAGGAGCACTGCCAGAGCCCTGCAAAATGACCTCCAGCAGGCCACAAATGTGCATGTGTCTGCTCAAACGGTCAGAAACAGACTCCATGAGGGTGGTATGAGGGCCCGACGTCCACAGGTAGGGGTTGTTCTTACAGCCCAACACCGTGCAGGACGTTTGGCATTTGCCAGAGAACACCAAGATTGGCAAATTCGCCACTGGCGCCCTGTGCTCTTCACAGATGAGAGCAGGTTAACACTGAGCACGTGACAGACGTGACAGAGTATGGCGACGCCGTGGAGAACGTTCTGCTGCCTGCAACATCCTCCAGCATGACCGGTTTGGCGGTGGGTCAGTCATGGTGTGGGGTGGCATTTCTTTGGGGGGTCGCACAGCCCTCCATGTGCTCGCCAGAGGTAGCCTGACTGCCATTAGGTACCGAGATGAGATCCTCAGACCCCTTGTGAGACCATATGCTGGTGCGGTTGGCCCTGGGTTCCTCCTAATGCAAGACAATGCTAGACCTCATGTGGCTGGAGTGTGTCAGCAGTTCCTGCAAGAGGAAGGCATTGATGCTATGGACTGGCCCGCCCGTTCCCCAGACCTGAATCCAATTGAGCACATCTGGGACATCATGTCTCGCTCCATCCACCAACGCCACGTTGCACCACAGACTGTCCAGGAGTTGGCGGATGCTTTAGTCCAGGTCTGGGAGGAGATCCCTCAGGAGACCATCCGCCACCTCATCAGGAGCATGCCCAGGCGATGTAGGGAGGTCATACAGGCACGTGGAGGCCACACACACTACTGAGCCTCATTTTGACTTGTTTTAAGGACATTACATCAAAGTTGGATCAGCCTGTAGTGTGGTTTTCCACTTTAATTTTGAGGGTGACTCCAAATCCAGACCTCCATGGGTTGATAAATTTGATTTCCATTGATAATTTTTTTGTGATTTTGTTGTCAGCACATTCAACTATGTAAAGAAAAAAGTATTTAATAAGATTATTTCATTCATTCAGATCTAGGGTGTGTTATTTTAGTGTTCCCTTAATTTTTTTCAGCAGTGAAGACATCAATACTATGAAATAACACATATGGAATCATGTAGTAACCAAAAAAGTGTTAAACAAATCAAAATATATTTTATATTTGAGATTCTTCAAATAGCCACCCTTTGCCTTGATGACAGCTTTGCACACTCTTGGCATTCTCTCAACCAGCTTCATGAGGTAGTCACCTGGAATGCATTTCAATTAACAGGTGTGCCTTGTTAAAAGTTAATTTGTGGAATTTATTTCCTTCTTAATGCGTTTGAGCCAATCAGTTGTGTTGTGACTAGGTAGGGGTGGTATACAGATGATAGCCCTATTTGATAAAAGAACAAGTCCATATTATAGCAAGAACAGCTCAAATAAGCAAAGAGAAATGACAGTCCATCATTACTTTAAGACATGAAGGTCAGTCAATACGGAATATTTCAAGAACTTTGGAAGTTTCTTCTAGTGCAGTCGCAAAAACCATCAAATGCTATGATGAAACTGGCTCTCACTAGGACTGCCACAGGAATGGAAGACCCAGAGTTACCTCTGCTGCAGAGGATAAATTCATTAGGGTTACCAGTTCAAGTAAAAGACACATCTCAACATCAACTGTTCAGAGAAGACTGTGTGAATCAGGCCTTCATGGTCAAATTGCTGCAAAGAAACCACTACTAAAGGACACCAATAAGAAGAAGAGACCTGCTTGGGCCAAGAAACACGAGCAATGGACATTAGACAGGTGGAAATGTGTCCTTTGGTCTGGAGTCCAAATTTTAGATTTTTGGTTCCAACCGCCATGCCCTTGAATGGTAGTGTGTGTGTATACAAGTAAAAAAGTATTTAGTCAGCCACCAATTGTGCAAGTTCTCCCACTTAAAAAGATGAGAGAGGCCTGTAATTTTCATCATAGGTACACGTCAACTATGACAGACAAAATGAGGAAAAAAAATCTTTTTTATGAATTTATTTGCAAATTATGGTGGAAAATAAGTATTTGGTCAATAACAAAAGTTTCTCAATACTTTGTTATATACCCTTTGTTGGCAATGACACAGGTCAAACGTTTTCTGTAAGTCTTCACAAGGTTTTCACACACTGTTGCTGGTATTTTGGCCCATTCCTCAATGCAGATCTCCTCTAGAGCTGTGATGTTTTGGAGCTGTCGCTGGGCAACACGGACTTTCAACTCCCTCCAAAGATTTTCTATGGGGTTGAGATCTGGAGACTGGCTAGGCCACTCCAGGACCTTGAAATGCTTCTTACGAAGCCACTCCTTCGTTGCCCGGGCGGTGTGTTTGGGATCATTGTCATGCTGAAAGACCCAGCCACGTTTAATCTTCAATGCCCTTGCTGATGGAAGGAGGTTTTCACTCAAAATCTCACGATACATGGCCCCATTCATTCTTTCCTTTACACGGATCAGTCGTCCTGGTCCCTTTGCAGAAAAACAGCCCCAAAGCATGATGTTTCCACCCCCATGCTTCACAGTAGGTATGGTGTTCTTTGGATGCAACTCAGCATTCTTTGTCCTCCAAACACGACAAGTTGAGTTTTTACCAAAAAGTTTTATTTTGGTTTCATCTGACCATATGACATTCTCCCAATCCTCTTCTGGATCATCCAAATGCACTCTAGCAAACTTCAGACGTGCCTGGACATGTACTGGCTTAAGCAGGGGGACACGTCTGGCACTGCAGGATTTGAGTCCCTGGCGGCGTAGTGTGTTACTGATGGTAGGCTTTGTTACTTTGGTCCCAGCTCTCTGCAGGTCATTCACTAGGTCCCCCCGTGTGGTTCTGGGATTTTTGCTCACCATTCTTGTGATCATTTTGACCCCACGGGGTGAGATCTTGCGTGGAGTCCCAGATCAAGGGAGATTATCAGTGGTCTTGTATGTCTTCCATTTCCTAATAATTGCTCCCACGGTTTATTTCTTCAAACCAAGCTGCTTACCTATTGCAGATTCAGTCTTCCCAGCCTGGTGCAGGTCTACAATTTTGTCCTTTGACAGCTCTTTGGTCTTGTCCATAGTGGAGTTTGGAGTGTGACTGTTTGAGGTTGTGGACAGGTGTCTTTTATACTGATAACAAGTTCAAACAAGTGCCATTAATACAGGTAACGAGTGGAGGACAGAGGAGCCTCTTAAAGAAGAAGTTACAGGTCTGTGAGAGCCAGAAATCTTGCTTGTTTGTAGGTGACCAAATACTTATTTTCCACCATAATTTGCAAATAAATTCATTAAAAATCCTACAATGTGATTTTCTGGATTTTTTTTCTCAATTTGTCTGTCATTTTATTTTTTATTTCACCTTTATTTAACCAGGTAAACCAGTTGAGAACAAGTTCTCATTTACAACTGCGACCTGGCCAAGATAAAGCAAAGCAGTGCAATAAAAACAACAACACAGAGTTACATATGGGGTAAAACAAAACAAAGTCAAAAATACAACAGAAATACATATATATACACAGTGTGTGCAAATGTAGCAAGTTATGGAGGTAAGGCAATAAATAGGCTATAGTGCAAAATAATTACAATTAGTATTAACACTGGAATGATAGATGTGCAAGAGATGATGTGCAAATAGAGATACTGGGGTACAAATGAGCAAAATAAATAACAATATAGGGATGAGGTAGTTGGGCGGGCTAATTTCAGATGGGCTGTGTACAGGTGCAGTGATCGGTAAGGTGCTCTGACAACTGATGCTTAAAGTTAGTGAGGGAGATAAGTGTCTCCAGCTTCAGAGATTTTTGCAATTTGTTCCAGTCATAGGCAGCAGAGAACTGGAAGGAATTGCGGCCAAAGGAGGTGTTGGCTTTGGGGATGACCAGTGAGATATACCTGCTGGAGCGCAGACTACGGGTGTGTGTTGCTATGGTGACCAATGAGCTAAGATAAGGCGGGGATTTGCCTAGCAGTGATTTATAGATGGCCTGGAGCCAGTGGGTTTGGCGACGAATATGTAGTGAGGACCAGCCAACAAGAGCGTACAGGTCACAGTGGTGGGTATTATATGGGGCTTTGGAGACAAAACGGATGGCACTGTGATAGACTACATCCAATTTGCTGAGTAGAGTGTTGGAGGCTATTTTGTAAATTACATCGCCAAAGTCAAGGATCGGTAGGATAGTCAGTTTTACGAGGGCATGTTTGGCAGCATGAGTGAAGGAGGCTTTGTTGCGAAATAGGAAACCGATTCTAGATTTAACTTTGGATTGGAGATTCTTAATGTGAGTCTGGAAGGAGAGTTTACAGTCTAACCAGACACCTAGATATTTGTAGTTGTCCACATACTCTAGGTCAGACCCGTCGAGAGTAGTGATTCTAGTCGGGTGGGCGGGTGCAAGCAGCGTTCGGTTGAAGAGCATGCATTTAGTTTTACTAGTGTTTAAGAGCAGTTGGAGGCTACTGAAGGAGTGTTGTATGGCATTGAAGCTCGTTTGGAGGTTTGTTAACACAGTGTCCAATGAAGGGCCAGATGTATACAAAATGGTGTCGTCTGCGTAGAGGTGGATCTGAGAGTCACCAGCAGCAAGAGCGACGTCATTGATATACACAGAGAAAAGATTCGGCCCAAGAATTGAACCCTGTGGCACCCCCATAGAGACTGCCATAGGTCCAGACAACAGGCCCTCCGATTTGACACATTGAACAACAGGCCCTCCGATTTGACACATTGAGAAACCAAGGCTATTTAGTCTGCCAATAAGAATGCGGTGGTTGACAGAGTCGAAAGCCTTGGCCAGGTCAATGAAAACGGCTGCACAGTACTGTCTATTATCGATCGCGGTTATAATATCGTTTAGGACCTTGAGCGTGGCTGAAGTGCACCCATGACCAGCTCGGAAACCGGATTGCATAGCGGAGAAGGTACGGTGGGATTCGAAATGGTCGGTGATCTGTTTGTTGACTTGGCTTTCAAAAACTTTTGAAAGGCAGGGCAGGATGGATATGGGTCTGTAACAGTTTGGATCTAGAGTGTCACCCCCTTTGAAGAGGGGGATGACCGCAGCAGCTTTCCAATCTCTGGGGATCTCAGACGTTACGAAAGAGAGGTTGAACAGGCTAGTAATAGGGGTTGCGACAATTTCGGCGGCTAGTTTTAGAAAGAAAGGGTCCAGATTGTCTAGCCCAGAAGATTTGTAGGGGTCCAGATTTTGCAGCTCTTTCAGAACATCAGCTGTCTGGATTTGTGTGAAGGAGAAGCGGGGGGCATGGGCAAGTTGCAGCGGAGGGTGCAGAGCTGGTGGCCAGGGTAGTGGTAGCCAGGTGGAAAGCATGGCCAGCCGTAGCAAAATGCTTGTTGAAATTCTCGATTATTGTCGATTTATCGGTGGTGATAGTGTTTCCTAGCCTCAGTGCAGTGGGCAGCTGGGAGGAGGTGCTCTTATTTTCCATGGACTTTACAGTGTCCCAAAACTTTTTGGAGTTAGTGCTACAGGAAGCAAATTTCTGTTTGAAAAAGTTAGCCTTTGCTTTCCAAACTGCTTGTTTATATTGGTTCCTAACTTCCCTTAAAAGTTGCATATCGCGGGTGCTATTTGATGCTAATGCAGTACGCCACAGGATGTTTTTGTGCTGGTCAAGGGCAGTCAAGTCTGAGGCGAACCAGGGGCTATATCTGTTCTTAGTTCTGTATTTTTTGAATGGGGCATGTTTATTTAAGATTGAGAGGAAATTACTTTTAAAGAACAACCAGGCATCCTCTACTGACGGAATGAGATCTATATCCATCCAGGATACCTGGGCCAGGTCAATTAGGAAGGCCTGCTCGCTGAAGTGTTTTTGGGAGCGTTTGACAGTGATGAGGGGTGGTCGTTTGACCGCGGACCCGTTACGGACGCAGGCAATAAGGCAGTGATCGCTGAGATCCTGGTTGAAGACAGCGGAGGTGTATTTAGAGGGTAAGTTAGTCAGGATGATATCTATGAGGGTACCCATGTTTATGGATTTAGGGTTGTACCTGGTAGGTTCGTTGATAATTTGAGTGAGATTGAGGGCATCTAGTTTAGATTGTAGGATGGCCGGGGTGTTAAGCATATCCCAGTTTAGGTCACCAAGCAGTACGAACTCTGAGGATAGATGGGGGCAATTAATTCACATATGGTGTCCAGGGCACAGCTGGGGGCTGAGGGGGGTCTGTAGCAAGCGGCAACAGTGAGAGATTTATTTCTGGAAAGGTGGATTTTTAGAAGTAGAAGCTCAAACTGTTTGGGCACAGACCTGGATAGTATGATAGAGCTCTGCAGGCTATCTCTACAGTAGATTGCAACTCCACCCCCTTTGGCAGTTCTATCTAGACGGAAAATGTTATAGTTGGGGATGGAAATTTCAGAATTTTTGGTGGCCTTCCTAAGCCAGGATTCAGACACTGCTAGAACATCAGGGTTGGCGGAGTGTGCTAACGCAGTGAATAACTCAAACTTAGGAAGGAGGCTTCTGATATTTACGTGCAGAAAACCAAGACTTTTACGGTTACAGAAGTCAACAAATGATAGCTCCTGGGGAGTAGGAGTGATACTGGGGGCTGCAGGGCCTGGGTTAGCCTCTACATCACCAGAGGAACAGAGGAGGACTAGAATAAGGATACGACTAAAGGCTTTAAGAACTGGTCTTCTAGTGCGTTGGGTACATAGAATAAAGGGGGCAGTTCTCCGGGCGTTGTAGAAAAGATTCAGGGCATTATGTACAGAAAAGGATATGGAAGGATATGAGTACAGTTCAGGTAACCCTAAGCATTGGGTAACAATGAAAGAGATAGCGTCACTGGAGGCACCGATTGAGCCGGTCTCGGCGTGTATGGGGGGTGGAACAAAGGAACTATTTGAGGCAGTTTGAGAGGGACTAGGGTTCTACAGTGAAATTGTATAATAAGAACTAACCCAAACAGCAATAGGCAAGGCATAATTGACATGGGAGAGAGGCATAAAGCAGTCACAGGTGTTATTAGAGAGAGCTAAGACAACAACTGGAAATAGCGATAACGGTTTGGGCTAAGGCTAAACAGAATAAACAGGACAGGGTACCGTGTAAAGGAACAGTCCAGCAGGCATCAGCTGTGCAGCTGAGTGATCATAAGGTCCAGTGAACAACAATATGTGAGTCCGAGAGCAGTTCAAATTGGTGCTTCAGCACAGCTAGCAGGGAGCACAGTTGTAGTTTGCGTGTGCTAGCGGGCCGGGGCTGGCAGATGGATCTTCGTGGTCGTCGTAACGGGAAGCCTGTTGAAACCACATCAGACTATTTCGTCGGCAGACCAGTCGTGTTGGATCGGCGGGGCTCAGTGTCAACACTAGGAGGTCCCGTCCGGTTGACAGAGAGGTAGATAGCCGGGAGATGGGCCTGAGGCTAGCTCAAGGCTAACTGGTGCTTGCTATAGGGCAATGGTAATCAGCCAACAACAGGTTGCAGCTAGCTAGCTGGTTGCGATGATCCGGCGCTAGGGTCCAGTGATTCCGGCAGAAAGTCCAATAAGCTCTGGGTCGATAGCACGCTGGGTCGATAGCACGCTGTGCAGACTGGCCGACGAATTGTCCAGGCTAGAGCTAGAGCTGGCTGGTGGATAGTGTAGGCCACGGACAGTGGTGAAGACGCTAACGGTGACTAATAGTAAGTAGCCATTCAGTTGCAGCTACACTATTTTCAGCTTACGGTTCTTGATGAAAGTTATAAAGAAATAATAGAATCCTTTCCACGTTGGGCGAGGCGGGTTGCAGGAAAGTATATTTAGTTAAAGAATGAAAAGCAAAAATTGAGAAATATATACAAAATAGACAAAAAAACAAGAAACTGGATATTTACACAGGGACAATGAATAAAAGCGACCGCACTGCTACGCCATCTTGGGGGGAAAAAATTGTCATAGTTGACGTGTACCTATGATGAAAATTACAGGCCTCTCTCATCTTTTTAAGTGGGAGAACTTGCACAATTGGTGGCTGACTAAATACTTTTTTTCCCCACTGTGTATATATATATATATATATATGCATGCCATTTAGCAGACACTTTTATCCAAAGCGACTTACAGTCATGCGTGCATATATTTTACGTATTGGGTAGTCCCGGGAATCGAACCTACTACCCTGGCATTTCAAGTGCCATGCTCTACCAACTGAGCTAGAAAGGACTACAGTAGAAACCCTGACATCATACAGCAAGGCAGAGATGGAATCTGTGGATTTCTGCTCAGCTTTGATCAGTGAGGACATTTTCTAAATGACATGATCAATCACTTCTGATATAACATAGATATAGATTAATAGTAGTGACGTTAGTGTTGGAATGCTTGTGTGAGTATTCAGTTTTAGAGAATTTTTGTATGTCCTATTTTAACACTGAAAAGGCCTTTTCTAACTTAGATTAAAATATACATGTGACGTTGTTACAGTGAGGGAAAAAAGTATTTGATCCCCTGCTGATTTTGTACGTTTGCCCACTGACAAAGAAATGATCAGTCTATAATTTTAATGGTAGGTTTATTTGAACAGTGAGAGACAGAATAACAACAACAAAAATCCAGAAAAACACATGTCAAAATTGTTATAAATTGATTTGCATTTTAATGAGGGAAATAAGTATTTCACCCATCTGCAAAACATGACTTAGTACTTGGTGGCAAAACCCTTGTTGGCAATCACAGAGGTCAGACGTTTCTTGTAGTTGGCCACCAGGTTTGCACACATCTCAGGAGGGATTTTGTCCCACTCCTCTTTGCAGATCTTCTCTAAGTCATTAAGGTTTCGAGGCTGACATTTGGCAACTCAAATTTTCATCTCCCTCCACAGATTTTCTATGGGATTAAGGTCTGGAGACTGGCTAGACTACTCCAGGACCTTAATGTGCTTCTTCTTGAGCCACTCCTTTGTTGCCTTGGCCGTGTGTTTTGGGTCATTGTCATGCTGGAATATCCATCCACGACCCATTTTCGATGCCCTGGCTGAGGGAAGGAGGTTCTCACCCAAGATTTGACGGTACATGGCCCCGTCCATCGTCCCTTTGATGCGGTGAAGTTGTCCTGTCCCCTTAGCAGAAAAACACCCCCAAAGCATAATGTTTCCACCTCCATGTTTGACGGTGGGGATGGTGTTCTTGGGGTCATAGGCAGCATTCCTCCTCCTCCAAACACGGCGAGTTGAGTTGATGCCAAAGAGCTCCATTTTGGTCTCATCTGACCACAACACTTTCACCCAGTTCTCCTCTGAATCATTCAGATGTTCATTGGCAAACTTCAGACGGGCCTGTATATGTGCTTTCTTGAGCAGGGGGACCTTGCGGGCGCTGCAGGATTTCAGTCCTTCACGGCGTAGTGTGTTACCAATTGTTTTCTTGGTGACTATGGTCCCAGCTGCCTTGAGATCATTGACAAGATCCTCCCGTGTAGTTCTGGGCTGATTCCTCACCGTTCTTATGATCATTGCAACTCCATGAGGTGAGATCTTGCATGGAGCCCCAGGCCGAGGGAGATTGACAGTTCTTTTGTGTTTCTTCCATTTGCGAATAATCGCACCAACTGTCACCTTCTCACCAAGCTGCTTGGCGATGGTCTTGTAGCCCATTCCAGCCTTGTGTAGGTCTACAATCTTGTCCCTGACATCCTTGGAGAGCTCTTTGGTCTTGGCCATGGTGGAGAGTTTGGAATCTGATTGATTGATTGCTTCTGTGGACAGGTGTCTTTTATACAGGTAACAAGCTGAGATTAGGAGCACTCCCTTTAAGAGTGTGCTCCTAATCTCAGCACGTTACCTTTATAAAATACACCTGGGAGCCAGAAATCTTTCTGATTGAGAGGGGGTCAAATACTTATTTCCCTCATTAAAATGCAAATCAATTTATAACATTATATAACATTATTTTTTCTGGATTTATTTGTTGTTATTCTGTCTCTCACTGTTCAAATAAACCTACCATTAAAATTATAGACTGATCATTTCTTTGTCAGTGGGCAAACGTACAAAATCAGCAGGGGATCAAATACTTTTTTCCTTCACTGTACATACAAGGATATACCATGACATTTCTAATGATTATGTCAATAAAACAAAAATCTTTCCAATGTAGTTATGACATGCATGGTGCGCCCCATAAAAAAAGGTAGCCTTCAGGTGCGTAGGTTGTTGTGTATGTTGTGCATTTGTCAAAGCGGCATAGAGGCTCAATGTGTAGCAAGTGGAGTGAGAGTTCACTAATGCACTGCAAGATGGAATCAAATTACGGTATTAAAAGTTTGCGAAATGAGAAGGAGTAGGCTATAATAAGCAACCAACCGTTACGGCTGTTGTTTTATCTGAATGAGGTTGGGGAGAAAGCGCAGCATGTGGCCTCAATTAGCCTAGCTAGCTATAGCTGGCTGGCTTAGCTAGTTAGCTTCTCTCAGCTACTCCAGTCAAGACAGGCACTGTTATATGGGATGATAAATAACATTGTGGCTGCTACAAGTTAGCTATTCTTGGCTGTAGCCGAGTTGCCTTGGCATCTCTCTCGCTCCGTCTATTCGCTACATACAACGCCACCTCTGCAGCTGCAGCAATATAGCGCCAGCCACTCCCCCCTTTTGCAGCAGTGCTCAGGTTAAAAACTTCTGTTTAAAAAAACAAACATGTATTTCGAATATGTGGATATGCGACGACAATTCAGCATACTATTCAAACAGTGAAATTATTTATTTTTTTTAAACATCCTTAATTAATAGATAGTGAAGTTTAGATCATCTCAGAACAGCAAGGCAGAGACTGGACCTGAGGATTTCTGCTGAGCTACCATAGATTTAGATTTATAGATAGTACATCTCCAGACTGTGCTGCTCATCATCATCATCATGATAGGACTAAAGCATTATGGGATGTTATATAGTAATTGGTTTTGCTTCTGTATTGACCGGCTGGCAGGCTGAGAGGTCTAGACTGGCTTGAGGAGCTAGGGGTTAGGAGATCAGCTAAACGCTGAAGAGGAGAGATTTCTTTCTACCAGATGATAAAACTTTATGATCTTGTTTTAATTGTGCAACAGTGGTGCAGTCAGCATGTAGGGACCCATAAAGACTAGGCTGCTTACTCAACACATTTCACTGAAAGCAGGGTAAGGAACATCAGGACAGATAGACGATTAACCTCCAAGAGAAGGAGGGAGGTATGGATTTATGGTCTGTTTTTTCACTCCTTCAAACGCTTTGCCGAGTTGTGACTAAGTCGGGGGGGCAACAAAATATGGAATCAGTCAAGGGGTATGAATACTTTCTGAAGTGCATTATTAATGGTATGGGGATAATGAATATGTGTAGCATGGACTGGGTAACTATAAAACTTGTGTTTCAACAAGAGCTACTATCGTACACACTGGCACAGACCATGGTGAAATGACTAGTGTGTTTGTGCATGTCCAGACTGATAAACTCTTGTTACAGACAGATTACTGTGTACTTATTGTGGTATTGATAGAGATACGTCTGTTGAGTAAGTGTTGGTATGCAGTTATCATGAAATAGAATGATTTAATGTGGAAAAGGAATGGAAAGAAGACCAAACACAGTTATAGACCCACACACACAGAGCTAAGAGAAACGAGAGGAGCAGAGTTTTTTGCTCAGTTGTTGTTGAAGTATTACTATTAGCCCTCACCAGTAAATGGTGGTTATACATTTGGCCGTCCCTTAAATTTTGTCAGAAATTCTCCTTCTCTGTCTGTATGACGAAGTATGATTACGATTTTGGTTAGTTTGTAACCTAAATAATGTTTTGGTTGAGTGTGTGTACGTACATGCTTGGAGTGTTTTTTTGTTCCGAACCAGCTGTTCAGACAGGCTTCGACAAGAAAGAAAGAAAGAAGTGACTTACCTTGGCTACGAAGCACTCTGCGATGGCCACAGGGTCCGAATTACACTTTTCCAGGTCATGAAGCAGATCTCTGTAAACAAAAATGTTTATCACATCAGGGTATCAGTACTTTAACCACTCACACTCCACACACTTAATTCAATCATTGGAATACAAACTGCTCCCCATTGCTCTTTGTAATAAACAACAAAAATGTTCAGGAACAAATGTACTTGGGACACAGTATTAGGTCCTAGGGTGCTCTGCTTACAACAAAAAGTAACTTCCGTTAATTGAAATAGTTTCTGTGTGCGTGTGTCCGTAATTCTTCTTGGTTGATGGAAACATGGTCAACTGGTGTAGCCATTGTTACATGTCTAGGGAATGAGGTCATTGTGACTGTTTGTAAGGAGTTTGTGTCAAACCAAACTCCCCCACTATGTGAATTCTCTCTCTAGGTTTTTCTCTCTGTCCCTGTGTTGCTGTGTGTCTTTATGTGACAGCTGACAGTCTGAGTGACTAGGCTTGCAGCAGGCCTGGTGGTCTTGAACACACACACACACACACACACACACACTCCTCAGATGGACAAAACATAATGGACACACAATGTCCATTGGTCACTGGCCCCCCACATATCGACAGGTGAGACAAACTATCCTCATTCTGTAGATTATTTGGAGAACGCACTCTGTATTTGTTTTAGGGGTGTGTGTGTGTGTATGTGTGCGTTTACCTCTTTGAAGTGGTACAGTAGGTGATTGTGAGTGTGCTTACCTGTTGAAGTGGTAGATGTCTCGTATGTTCCCGAATAGAGAGCCTCTCTCCTCTGAGCTCAGTGCCAGGCAAGACTGGTTACTGATACACTCCAGGTAATCCTACAGAGAGAGAGAAAAATATATGTTTTCTGAGAAACAATGTACGTGTCTTTATGCAATTGTACTTTCGACTTCTAAATGTATCGTTTTATACATTGGCAATGACAGAATATATTTCATGCCAAAAAAGCATATTGAATTGAGTGAAAGTGAGAGCAAGAGACAGCCAGAGAGACAGCCAGAGACCGAGAGAGAGAGAGAGAGAGACAGAGAGAGCAAGAGAGAGAGCAAGAGAGAGAGACAGAGAGAGAGACAGAGAGAGCGATGGGGAGAGAGAGGTCAGTTATGACACCCACAACAAAGTGTTTTGAGGAATATCCCATCAACAGCCATGCGAGAGGGACAGTATGCCTGACATGCTCCCTGGCATCACTCTGCCAACCCCCCACCAACACACACTCTGAACACACACACACTATGAAAACATACTCTCCACTTATAGATACACACAGCATCGTAAACTCTTTGAGACCACACACACTTCTCACACTTATTCAGCACACATTCAATCTGCTTTAGATAAAGAGAGTTCCTGTCTAGTAAAACAACTGGGCCCACAGCCCACTTCTCCCTGACTTCAGTCCAGTCTTAATCCGCCTACTTAACTAGAGACTATTCAGTCGGTACTCCTCTTTGTCCAGATGGCTGTTTGACCAGCACAGCAAAATGTCTTAGGGCCTACAGTAGCTAATAGGATAGGATACACTGGTGAGAGGCTTGTAGAGAAGTGTTTAAGGAACTGAAGCTGTGTCTGTTCAGACAGTCTCTTATCCCACCATCTCAGCCATGACATGTTCAGCTACCAATAGTGATTATACGCCTCAGCTTTCTCTCCACGTGTACACAGACACGGTCCGGCACGCGCATACACACTTTCAGTCTCTCCCTCATCCTGTTTCTCCTCTCGTCTCCGTCTCGTTGACAGATGGGATAAGTACATTCTCTCACACTGATACCATCTATATCTGCAGGCTACACAAAGTAGCCAACCTGCGTCTCACCCCAAACACACACTGCGTCAACACCCCCCTCCCCCTCTCTAACACACACACACAACACTCTTAGATTGTTTGGTGAGGTCCTCCTCTCCCAGAGGGGGAACTCTGACTGAACCATTGTGTAAAAGAGAAGCATGGGTCAAGGTTCTGAGGTAAGAGGAGACAGTTTGGATTTACATTTTAGTCATTTAGCAGACGCTCTTATCCAGAGCGACTTACAGTTAGTGAGTGCATACATTTTCATACTGACCCCCCGTGGGAATCGAACCCACAACCCTGGCATTGCAAACGCCATGCTCTACCAACTGAGCTACACGGGGTGAATAGGCAGATATGGGCGTTTCGGGGTAATGGTTTAGGGTCAGGTTGGGAGGTAAGAGTTGGGTTGCAGCTAGGATAATGGTGGTTGGTGGAGTCATGGTAGGGGACCAGGGTCATGTTGAGGGTTGGGGTTGTTGGCCATGGTTAAGGTGTAAGGTGAGACTTTATTAGCCATGTGACCTGCCCTGACCCAGTCAATCAACACAGCCTAGTCTGAGCCTGATCACACACACAAAGTGTTAAACCCCACCCCTTCTGGTCCGCACAAGGATAGCAAAACCATACACACATCTTAAAACACACACAATTCCAAAACAAACGCACACACACCCCCAGCTAAGCTTCTCAAACGTTTGAGACTAAACTGCATTTGACGATTCCCCATGTTACACATTAAGACACACACACTTTCTCTCTATTTCTCTAAATCTAACATACACCGACACCGTCTCCTCACTCCATACGCCCATGTGAAAGCCAGTTCACTAGGACATGCTAACTCCAAAACATCCATATTCCATTTCTGGAACCCCACAAGCCTCTGCTGAGAATGCCCAGAGGTGCTGTGATTTTTCCTGGTCAACATCAAACAGCCTTCCGATGTGTTCCAGGTCTGGGAGTGGAGCAGGGGGAATGGGATAAAAGATGTGTTCCAGGTCTGGGAGTGGAGCAGGGGGAATGGGATAAAAGATGTGTTCCAGGTCTGGGGCTGGAGCAGGGGGAATGGGATAAAAGATGTGTTCCAGGTCTGGGAGTGGAGCAGGGGAATGGGATAAAAGATGTGTTCCAGGTCTGGGGCTGGAGCAGGGGAATGGGATAAAATATGTGTTCCAGGTCTGGGAGTGGAGCAGGGGAATGGGATAAAAGATGTGTTCCAGGTCTGGGAGTGGAGCAGGGGGAATGGGATAAAAGATGTGTTCCAGGTCTGGGAGTGGAGCAGGGGGAATGGGATAAAAGATGTGTTCCAGGTCTGGGAGTGGAGCAGGGGGAATGGGATAAAAGATGTGTTCCAGGTCTGGGGCTGGAGCAGGGGGAATGGGATAAAATATGTGTTCCAGGTCTGGGAGTGGAGCAGGGGGAATGGGATAAAAGATGTGTTCCAGGTCTGGGAGTGGAGCAGGGGGAATGGGATAAAAGATGTGTTCCAGGTCTGGGAGTGGAGCAGGGGGAATGGGATAAAAGATGTGTTCCAGGTCTGGGAGTGGAGCAGGGGAATGGGATAAAAGATGTGTTCCAGGTCTGGGAGTGGAGCAGGGGAATGGGATAAAAGATGTGTTCCAGGTCTGGGAGTGGAGCAGGGGGAATGGGATAAAATATGTGTTCCAGGTCTGGGAGTGGAGCAGGGGGAATGGGATAAAAGCCGTTCTCCAGGTTTCTTTGTGAGTTTGTTTGGAGAAGCCTGATAGGTTCATTAAAACACAGTTATTCAGCCAGGGAAGGACAGTTACAGTGTACAGACAGACACCATACATTCAACTCACTGAGGGCTTGATGGTTAGTTGACAAGTTGAATCAGGTGTGCTTGTCTGGGGCTACAACAACAATATGTACTGTTGGGGGTACTGGAGGACTGGAGTTGGGAAACACTTATACTTAATGTGCTGTCCTACTGTTTGCATCTCACCTAACGGTCTGAAAATGTAGTCCTGTGCTGTATGTAGGTGCAGTGATGCATGGTGTCTCCCCAGTGGTGTTGTGTGGTACCATGTTCCTTACCTGTACGATGCTGTGCAGGTCCTGTACGTAGGTCCTCTCAGTGTCCAGTATCTCCTGAACCACCCTGTCCACATACTGCACCCTGGGCCCCGGGGAGCTTCTCTCCCCAGCCTTGGTGTCTGACTGGGGGGTCTGGGCAGATACCTGTCTAACGGTCTCTCTTCCTGCCTCTGTCCCTCCATCATTCCTCTCCTCCTCATCCCCACATCCCAGCTGCCTGGCTGGAACCAGCTCCAATTGGATCGCCCCGGAGTCCCGGTCGCGGTCCGGAGCGGGATGACAGTGAGGGGAGGGGCCTAAGGTGGAGCGGCTGCCCAGTGAGCAGTGGCTGTCCCGGGAGGAGGCGGAGGAAGAGGTGGAGCCGTAGCTAATTGGGCGCTCAGCACTGTCTGGGGAGGAGTCCATGCTGTGGGCGGAGCAGTAGCGTAGGGGGGAGTGGCGGAAGCGGCCCGGAACGCCCACTGAGCTCAGGACCGAGCCGGCGTCCGGAATCTCCGGGAGAGGAGGGAGGGCATCCGTGTAATCGTCTGAAAGGAGGAGGTGAGAGAGGGAGAGAAAAGGAAGAGTGAGAACTGAGACCTTTATCCTTGTCCTCTCATCAAGTTCAGAGCAATCAATGTTAATACTCACAAAACAGGAAAAAGCTTAGAAGGCCTCAACCATCCTAAAAAGTTTTTAAAATGTGAACCCCCAAGTGGCAAGCTTGTCTGGACACTGGAAGCCTCTCTCTCTCCATCTCTCTCCTCAACTGAACAAATCCTCAGTCGTTTTACAAAATCTAAACCTCAGTTCCAGTTAATCATTTAATATGGGAGGTATTTCATATTTTACATAAACAAATGCACGTGTCATATAATTAGGCACTCCTCTCCATTATTTTGTGTGAAATTGCGCAAACTCAATAATAACGAGGTGCCTTATGGGATTCCACTTCACCATGAAGCCGGCAGCGTTGCAGGCTCAGTTGAAGTAACTACCGGAGGGGCTAATTAGCCAGTACAGCCTAGATAATTTTCACTCCCTCAGCTTTGGGACACTTGTGCAAATGGCTGAGGAGCGTGAACGCACAAATGGAGGGCTGAGGGGCGAGGGGGTGATTTGGGATTCAGTCTGAAAGAGAGGGAGAGAGCGTAAGTGAGTGAAAGAGGGACATAGTGTGCTTGAGTGAAAGAGAGGGAGAGTGTGAAAGATGGAGCCAGTCCAGAGACAGACATAGGTGGTTTAATGACCAGATTAACAGACCTATTTCTGCAGAAGAGAGGGGGCTGTGTGTGAGTATGTGCGTGTGTTTGTCTGAGGTGGTCAATTTAGTGTGGGGTGGTGAAACCACACAGGCAGGGTCTCTCTGCTACTGGCACTGTACTGGAGTCTCTCCCCTCAGAAGAAAGAAAGCTTTGAGTGAGGGGAGAAGGAAGGAAGGGGGTGAGAGAGAGAGAGCAAGAGAGAGAGAGATTCTATATCCCAGGTACAGTAGACGGTGACAGGGCAATTCTACGGTAACAGAATTACATCATGGGTCCCTGATCTGTACTACACAGAAATGCATAATTATGGATATAAATGTCATTCTCTTCATGGTGATGTATCCTGAATAGGTAGAAATATGTGGTACACAAATGTAGAAATATGCAATATCCTCCTTTGCATATTTGGCCATTGTTCTACACACTGGCTATTATTGTAATGAGCTCCGCCCCCACATTTGGTTGGTCCGGACCAGACCAAATCTGAAACAATCATACGTCTATGTTTCACAAGTTTAGACAGCACAGTACAGCACAGTAGAGTATAGTACAGTCCTCTAGTGTGCTCTACTGAACTCTACTGTACAGTACTCTAATGTAGTTTTCTGTACTGTTCTCTACTGTGCTCTACTGTACTGTCCATCAAACAAACGTCTATGATTGGTTCAGATTGGGTCTTGCCAGGGCAGACTGACCAAATTTCAACTACTTTTCAACGTCCATGGACGTCCGCTGGTGCTCAGTGGGTGAGGATGATTGTTACAGTAAATGGAAAGAGGTTAGGTGGTAGGTGTCATGGTAGTGGTCAGTAAGAGCCGGGGGAGGTGAAATTAACTGGAGAGAAAAGAGCGAGAGAGCGGCAGAGAGAGAGAGAAAGATGGAATGATTGTCCAGACTGTGAAACAGTCTTGTTTTGACCACTAGACGACTGAAAGAGAAGGGGGAAAAAAACGTATGAGCTGAACATAACAGTATGCTAGTGGAAGGGAGAACAGTAACAGGTGACCCAACTGTGGTTTGTGACTACTATGATCTCCCATTGTAGCCAATTCAATTGCAGTAATTCTGATTTGGTAACAAAATTAAAAGTTTTAATCAAACTTGATATCAGTAAAAAAAATATATATATATATATATATATATATATATATATATATATATATATATATATATATATATATATATATATATATATATATATATATACACACACAGTACCAGTCAAAAGTTTGGACACAACTACTCATTCAAGGGTTTATTTATTTTTACTATTTATTACATTGTAGAATAATAGTGAAGACTTCAAAACTATGAAATAACACATATGGAATCATATAGTAACCGAAAAAGTGTTAAACAAATCAAAATATATTTTATATTTGAGATTCTTCAAATGGCTACCCTTTGCCTTGATGACAGCATTGCACACTCTTGGCATTCTCTCAACCAGCTTCACCTGGAATGCTTTTCCAACCGTCTTGAAGGAGTTCCCACATATGCTTAGCACTTGTTGGCTGCTTTTCTTTTACTCTGCCGTCCGACTCATCCCAAACCATCTAAATTGGGTTGAGGTCGGGGGATGGTGGAGGCCAGGTCATCTGATGCAGCACTCCATCACTCTCCTTCTTGGTAAAATAGCCCTTACACAGCCTGGAAGTGTGTTGGGTCATTGTCCTGTTGAAAATAAAATGATAGTCCCACTAAGCCCAAACCAGATGGGATTGTGTATCGCTGCAGAATGCTGTGGTAGCCATGCTGGTTAAGTGTGCCTTGAATTCTAAATAAATCACAGACAGTGTCACCAGCAAAGCACCCCCACACAATCACACCTCCTCCTCCTCCATTCTTCACAGTGGGAACCACACATGCGGAGATCATCCGTTCACCTACTCTGCGTCTCACAAAGACACTGCGGTTGGAACCAAAAATCTCAAATTTGGACTCATCAGACCAAAGGACAGATTTCCACCGGTCTAATGTCCATTGCTCGTGTTTCTTGGCCCAAGCAAGTCTCTTCTTCTTATTGGTGTCCTTTAGTAGTGGTTTCTTTGCAGCAATTTGACCATGAAGGCCTGATTCACGCAGTCTCCTCTGAACAGTTGATGTTGAGATGTGTCTGTTACTTGAACTCTGTGATGCATTTATTTTGGCTGCAATTTCTGAGGCAAGTAACTATAATGAACTTATCCACTGCAGCAGAGGTAACTCTGGGTCTTCCTTTCCTGTGGCGGTCCACATGAGAGCCAGTTTCATCATAGCGCTTGATGGTTTTTGAGACTGCCCTTGAAGAAACTTTCAAAGTTCTTGAAATTTTCCGGATTGACTGACCTTCATGTCTTAAAGTAATGATGGACTGTCGTTTCTCTTTGCTTATTTGAGCTGTTCTTGCCATAATATGGACTTGGTCTTTTACCAAATAGGACTATCTTCTGTATACCAACCCTACCTTGTCACAACACAACTGATTGGCTCAAACATTAAGAAGGAAATAAATTCCACAAATTAACTTTTAACAAGGCACACCTGTTAATTGAAATGCATTCCAGGTGACTACCTCATGAAGCTGGTTGAGAGAATGCCAAGAGTGTGCAAAGCTGTCATCAAGGCAAAGTGTGGCTATTTGAAGAATCTCAAATATAAAATATAATTTGATTTGTTTAACACTTTGTTGGTTACTACATGATTCCATATGTGTTATTTCATAGTTTTGATGTCTTCACTATTATTCTACAATGTAGAAAATAGTAAAAAATAAAGAAACACCCTTGAATGAGTAGGTTGAAGTTATCTAAGACCCCTTTTCCATCTGTTTTCCATCTTATTCAAAAAGAGATGGAAAATGGTTGAACAATTTATATATGCCTTAATTTTCTTAGCTTTCATGTAACACCCAATTTGACATGCTCCTATGAACTTCACATGTTGGTGCTCATGGGTCCTTTTAGATGGAAATGCCCGACACCAATCTTTGTTACTATGGGAAATCTTGCTACTCAGCAACATTGATGTTTTACTAACATTAAGATCAACTCCCTGATATAAAGATGCCTGTGTGTATATGTATTCATGTCTCTACCTAGGCAGGTAGTTAGACCATCTGACATCAAAACACGTGATCATGTGGGATCAGAAGCAGTTCAAGGCACACGATCAGAAACATTAAATGTGAAACCGTGAACACACTCAAAGAATGCCACCCCCGTATATCTGGTATCTCATCCTGACTAAGAGGCCTTAGAGCAGTGGTCACCAACCGGTCGATCGCCAAGGCATTCCTAGTTGATCACCAAACATTTCTTTAAAAAACATAACGATAAAGCCTTGCGTTCCATTTTTTTAAAAATTAGTTTCGCGCCGGGAAGGCAGTGTTCCCATTTTCAACCATTTCATGTGTCTTTAGGTAGAACTCTGCCTACCAGGCAGTCCCAGATAGCAAATCAAGTGCATATATAGGCCTACCTCTGGCCAATCAGATAGCTGAGATCACTGTGTCTGCACAGTTTCCTCGAGCCATAGACTATAAAAAGAAACCTTAAAAACGCACAGCAAAGTTGATAATGTGAGATTTAAAACGTTTAAAACCATGACTAGAGAGACTCAACGAATACAGCAAAGAGCTGCTGTTTTTATGAGTAAATTCATGTTTAAGTTGCTATTCAGTGCTGTCAACTTTGTTCAATACTTTTATAAGCCATAAAATGTGCATTCTCCCTACTTCTACTCATGCTACAACCAGCACTGCAGCTGCAATGAATGAGTATAGCAAAGTGTTTCGATAAGCTTGTGTTGTTATTATTAGCAGCTTGTGTCTTTAATATCGAGGAATATTTCACTTTCTCTGGTCATAGGAGTAACAACATGAATTGGTGCATGAGGCAGAAATAATGCAGTGCGACTTGAGTTTCGCCATCAGCTGGAAGACTGTGTCCCCTTTTCTCAGCGGAGGGAGGGAGAATGGAGGGACAGTGAGTCAGGTGAGAGGCAGCCTCAACGCTGCTCCACTCCACGGTACTTACTCACATGAGATTGGAAGAACTCGCTGTGTGTTTCGTGTGTGTGTTTCTTACATGCATTTGGTTTATCACCCCTGAGATAAGGCTAACTGAGCTAATGGCTTTAGTGGGACTCCTTTTAGCCATTAGAGCTATTAGACAAGGGCCAGCAACATCCACACAAAGAAACCATGTGTTTCCACTCCTAGTGAAAACCAAACAACAGACGAAGACTTACTAACTTTTGTTTACCCAGCCCTTCCCCTGCACCTCCCAGACCCCCTGTTTGGGACACACTTAACCTGTTACACGCGCACTCGCACACCCAAACTCTGTGTGAGTGACATAGTGGTAAAATGGGACTAGAACAAGTAGAGAGAGTGAGTGAGGTGGGCAGGGGGGAGGTTGGGGTTACCTTCAGCACAGATAATGTTCAACCTGATCTGTGTAAATAATATCTAATTATGGGCCTAAAGCCTCCGGGTTGGTACTGTTGCGTGTGCATGTCTATGTGTCTATGTCTGAGTGTCTGTGTCTGTGTGTGTCTGTGTGTGCGTGCCTGTGCGTGCCTGTGTGTGTGTTCAGGGATTAGACTGGTATTAGTGCTGTGAGCTCTACCTTTCCTGCCAGAACAGCAACACAGTGAACCAGTGGCTCTCAGAATCTGGCCTACATTCAGGCGAACTCAATAAGGACACAAAGACCAGGCCTACATTTTTTTTGCAAGTTTATTGAAAATTAAATAGAGAAATATGTCATTTACATAAGTATTCACACCCCTTAGTCAATACATGTTATAATAATAATTATAATAATAATAATAATAATAATAATATGCCATTTAGCAGACGCTTTTATCCAAAGCGACTTACAGTCATGCGTGCATACATTTTTGTGTATGGGTGGTCCCGGGGATCGAACCCACTACCTTGGCGTTTCAAGCGCCGTGCTCTACCAGCTGAGCTACAGAGGACCACAAGGACCATAATCACCTTTGGCAGCGATTACAGCTGTGAGTCTTTCTGGGTAAGTCTCTAAGAGCTTTGCACACCTGAATTGTACAATATTTGCATATTATTATTTTTTTAATTCTTCATTATCTGTCAAGTTGGTTGTTAATCAAGATGATTTAAGTCAAAACTGTAACTAGGCCACTCATTGAACATTCAATGTCTTGGTAAGCAACTCCAGTGTATATTTGGCCTTGTGTTTTAGGTTACTGTCCTGCTGAAAGGTGAATTTGTCTCTCAGTGTCTGTTGGAAAGCAGACTGAACCAGGTTTTCCTCTAGGATTTTGCCTGTGCTTAGCTCTATTCAATTACTTTTTATCCTAATAAACAACATAGTCCTTGCCGATGACAAGCATACCCATAACCTGATGCAGCCACCAACATGCTTGAAAATATGAAGAGTGGTACTCAGTGATGTGATGTGTTGGATTTGCCCGAAACATAACACTTTGTATTCAGGACATAAAGTTCATTTCTCTACAGTTCTACTTTAGTGCCTTATTGCAAACAGGATGCATGTTTGGAATAGTTATATTCTGTACAGGCTTCCTTCTTTTCACTCTGTCATTTAGGTTAGCATTGTGGAGTAACTACAATGTTGTTGATCCATCCTCAGTTTTCTCCTATCACAGCCATTAAACTCTGTAACTGTTTTAAAATCACCATTGGCCTCATGGTGAAATCCCTGAGCGGTTTCCTTCCTCTCAGGCAACTGAGTTAGGCAGGATGCCTGTGTCTTTGTAGTGACTGGGTGTATTGATACACCATCCAAAATTTAATTAATAACTTTACCATGCTCAAAGGGATATTCAATGTCTGCTTTTTTTATTTTAACCCATCTACCAATAGGTGCCCTTTTTTGGGAGGCATTTGAAAACCTCCCTGGTCTTCGTGGTTGAATCTGTGTTTGAAATTCACTGCTCGACTGAGGGACGTTACAGATAATTGTGTGTGTGTGGGGTACAGAGATGAGGTAGTCGTTCAAAAATCATTGCACACCGTTAGTCCATATTATGTGACTTGTTAAGCAAATGTTTACTCCTGAACTTATTTAGGCTTGACATAACAAAGTGGTTGAATAATTATTGACTCAAGACATTTCAGCTTTTCTTTTGTTATTAACTTGTTAAAATGTCTAAAAACATAATTCCACTTTAACATTATGGGGTATTGTGTGTAGGCCAGTGACACAACATCTCACTTTAATCCATTTCAAATTCAGGCTGTAACACAACAAAATGTGGACAAAGTCAATTGGTGTGAATACTTTCTGAAGGCACTGTAACAAGTCTACTTCAGTCGCACACTCTATGGCCAGCTGAAGTGCACTTCACCAGGGAGAGGTCAACAAACAACCATGAGATCCGTGGTTCCCCGTTCTTCACAACCTTCACAGCCTCATGTGCTCCATCTATTCCATCTACAAGTACTGAAGCTTGTCACGCCCTGGCTCTGGGGACTCTTGTATGTTGAGCCAGGGTGTGAGTTTCTATGTTGTGTTCTAGTTTGGTATTTCTATGTTGGCCAGGGTGGTTCCCAATCAGAGACGGCTGTAGCTCGTTGTCTCTGATTGGGAGCCATACTTAGGTAGCCGTTTGGCATTGTTTTGGTGTGGCATCTTGTTCCGTGTATGGTTTGTGTCTGTAAACCAAGGACTTCACGTATCGTTTTGTTTCGTGGTGAATAATAATTAAAGTATGTTCACTCATCACGCTGCGCATTGGTCCACTTCTATCGACGAACGTGACAAAGCTTCATAACAGATTATCAACATTTATATGAATGTGGTAAGAGTTACAGGAGCACAATGAAGCTTCATATGTTATAGCATAATATAAATTTAGTTTATCCTAATAGACCCTTTATACAGTATATTTACTCTATTGCACATCCTGTAAATTGCCTCATTTATACATACTGTATATACAGGCACAATTCATAACGTAGCTTATTGCGTTTATAGTGTAGTCTGTAGTTTTTAGCTTGGTGTTCATTGTGTACATACTGTATGTGGATTTTGTAGAGTCTCTCTCTATATATCTTGTCAGTATATTCTGTTTATTGTCTGTCCGTATATTCTGTTTATTGTCTGTCCGTATATTCTGTTTATTGTCTGTCCGTATATTCTGTTTATTGTCTGTCCGTATATTCTGTTTACTGTCTGTCCGTATATTCGGTTTACTGTCTGTCCGTATATTCGGTTTACTGTCTGTCCGTATATTCGGTTTATTGTCTGTCCGTATATTCTGTTTACTGTCTGTCCGTATATTCTGTTTAGTGGCAGCACCATTTCACGAGCCAAATTCCTGTACATTCAAATGTATTTTGGCGAATAAAGGTGATTCTGAAGGATGAATGACAGTCAGATGTCCTATGGATGCTGTATGAGCCTTCGTAGTCAGCAGATGACACAGATAGAAACAGGTCTGTATAGGGTGTATAGAGCAGCTGCTGTCCTCTCTTTCTCTCTCTTTTCTATCTCTCTTTTCTCTCTCCCCCCTCTGTCACAATACAGCCCGAGTCAGCTTTCATCCGTCAGATCTCTCACCACCCCCCCACCCTCCATGCACACCTCGTCCTTTCTACCTACCCTCATGATCCCACCCACCTCAACCCGCCAAAATAGAAAACATCCACAAGCAGCTCCCGCATTCATATCTAATCTATCAACTCTGTCTAAACCCAAGGAAAGGAGAGAGAGAAAGAAAGTTAAGATGGATAGAGAAGAAAGAGGGGAAGGATAAAAAAAAGGAGCGAGGGAGAAATGGAGGGAGCCCTTCCCCCTTTCCCTAACGCCCTTGTTGAGTGCTACTGCTGAGAGACTCACTCTAAAACATGACGGAATTTAATTCAGCTCCACTCAGGACAATGGTCTGGCCTGTGAGCTCTAGGCCTCCCCTACCCCTCCCTCGTTTTCTTTCTCCCTGTGTCCCTCTCCTCTTTTCTTCCTCACTTTTCTCGGCCGCTTCCTTTCTCCATCTGACTTATTTCCCTTCTCTCCCTCCTTCCATTCCTTTCTTCCTTCCTTCCTACCTCCTTTCCCCCAACTCATAAATATAACTGCCACCTCTTCAGGTCTTCTATGTCAGTGACATCCATAGAGACATGATGTTTAGGAAGTCATATAATGGCCCTCACAGCTTTGCCAAGTCCACCATTCCCTATAAGTAGCCCGGGAGATTCCAGAGGGTTTCTGAGAGTCATTCCGAACCGCTCCAAGCATATACTTTACCATATTAAAATATACACACATGGCAGAGCATATATATACACTTACAGACCAGGGCACATAGAATACAGAGAACATGTGTGGGCCAAGTCTAGTTCACTTTCTCAAATCTCACACTAAGAGTTCTCTTATACTGCTTAACAACATGTCAATTACAACTGTCACTTGAAATCTTCAGTCCATAAACTTTAAAGAAGCTATATGACAGATAAACATTTATGATATTGATATGAAGTGCTAAAGGAGTGGTGTGGGAGCCGTAAGAGTGCCATGGACTCCTCTCCTCTCATAGCTTGGTCATCAGACGTTAAAGGGGATTTCACCCGGATCTTATCAAGTTGAATCAATGATGTGCTGTCCTGTCATACCAAGGAGTCAGGTGCCAGTAGAGATAGAGATACCATATACAGTGGGTAAAAAAAGTATTTAGTCAGCCACCAATTGTGCAAGTTCTCCCACTTAAAAAGATGAGAGAGGCCTGTAATTTTCATAGGTACACGTCAACTATGACATACAAAATGAGAAAAAAAAAATCCAGAATGGCCCCATTCATTCTTTCCTTTACACGGATCAGTCGTCCTGGTCCCTTTGCAGAAAAACAGCCCCAAAGCATGATGTTTCCACCCCCATGCTTCACAGTAGGTATGGTGTTCTTTGGATGCAACTCAGCATTCTTTGTCCTCCAAACACGCGAGTTGAGTTTTTACCAAAAAGTTCTATTTTGGTGTCATCTGACCATATGACATTCTCCCAGTCCTCTTCTGGATCATCCAAATGCACTCTAGCAAACTTCAGACGGGCCTGGACATGTACTGGCTTAAGCAGGGGGACACGTCTAGCACTGCAGGATTTGAGTCCCTGGCGGCGTAGTGTGTTACTGATGGTAGGCTTTGTTACTTTGGTCCCAGCTCTCTGCAGGTCATTCACTGGGTCCCCCCGTGTGGTTCTGGGATTTTTGCTCACCGTTCTTGTGATCATTTTGACCCCACGGGGTGAGATCTTGCGTGGAGCCCCAGATCGAGGGAGATTATCAGTGTTCTTGTATGTCTTCCATTTCCTAATAATTGCTCCCACAGTTGATTTCTTCAAACCAAGCTGCTTACCTATTGCAGATTCAGTCTTCTCAGCCTGGTGCAGGTCTACAATTTTGTTTCTGGTGTCCTTTGACAGCTCTTTGGTCTTGGCCATTGTGGAGTTTGGAGTGTGACTGTTTGAGGTTGTGGACAGGTGTCTTTTATACTGATAACAAGTTCAAACAGGTGCCATTAATACAGGTAACGAGTGGAGGACAGAGGAGCCTCTTAAAGAAGAAGTTACAGGTCTGTGAGAGCCAGAAATCTTGCTTGTTTGTAGGTGACCAAATACTTATTTTCCACCATAATTTGCAAATAAATTCATTAAAAATCCTACAATGTGATTTTCTGGATTTTTTCTCCTCAATTTGTCTGTCATAGTTGACGTCTACCTATGATGAAAATTACAGGCCTCTCTCATCTTTTTAAGTGGGAGAACTTGCACAATTGGTGGCTGACTAAATACTTTTTTCCCCTACTGTATATACTTATTATGGAGACAGTATGCTTTACATTAGTTATCTTGTTGTTATTAGTAGTTGTTATTAGTCCCATCCTTCAGCTCCATTCAACACCTCCCATCTATCTCTTAACACCATCCATATTGGATTTCTATTTGCAAAATATTTTTCAACTGTACTGTGATGTTTTACAGAAGTTATGACGTTTTCCCCACTGTATAGAGAGGGACAACAGAGAAAGAAGTAGAGAGAATCTGGGACTGGGTTCTTAATCAAGTCAGACTGAATTCCAACCCTTCTCTCACCAAGGGGCCAAATGTGGTTTCTTCACCCCAGAGAGGAACACCTCTGACTGGGCAGGGTCTGACCACAAACACTCCACTTCCATCAACCTTGTGTGTTCTTGTTTGCCGCATGGACAATAGAGAAGAACAACAATGCCAACTGGTAGCAATGTCTATGCCACACAATTGTTTATTGCCCTCTACTCATTGCGCTAAATCTATGGTGACAGTCAATCATTATGGATGGTGTCTGACATGTCTGCAATAAGAGAGTTGAACACAGACAAAAACAAGTAACAACAACATCCAAGTACAAATTGTGCCAGAGGTGGGGTGTGTATTGGGTCTGGGAGGAGGGGCGGAGGACACTCATGGGGACATGAGTAGCTGTAATAGGCCAAAGGCGTTGCCGTGAGTTACGGCCGTCTCTCCGGCTCAGCAACGTCATGGTAACGGTTTCAACTGTGATTAAATCAGATAAGGACTAACCCAAGAGGGAGAGAACATGAGTGACTGAGGGAAAAAAAAGAGGAGAGAAAGAGTCAGTCAAACACCACCCTTCCTTCGTTCCCTCCTTCTCCCACCCTTTCTTCCCATCACTCGGAATCCTCCCTTGAAAGTTTCACTTAGTCTGAAAAAGCTCTCTTGCACTATTAGACTTACCTCCAACCTATTAGGATATTTAGGCTAGTATCCATCTAATAAACACCTCTGAGTGGATCTCAATCATCTCTCCTCTCTGTGGCTCTGAAATATCATCCTCCCAAGTATCTCTCTCTCTCTGATAGAGATGCAGGGCTGATCTCCACCGACGTTTAACAACTTAAAGTGTCACTCAGGATTTCACACTGCAGCCCAATGAATCCAAAAGGAACAGAAGGAATAGAGAGAGGAGGAGAGGAGAGAAGGGGAGAGAATACCTGACACACACAGACCTGCCATGACTGGGCCATACATTACAGAACAATGACTGGGCAATTCATTACAGAACAGACGTTAGACACAGAAAGAGAGAGACAGAGGAGAGAATCATAGTGAACTACAGAGATTGCATGTGTGTGCATGCACACTCGCATGCGTGTGTGTCAGAGTGGATAAAGAAAAAAACATTCCATACTTAATGCTTCGGCTCTGCATAAGCATGCTGCTGCAACAACATCTGCACGATAGTATTTCAACCTGAAGAGGGCCTGTCATGACTAAACACTGGAGATGATACTGATCATAAACCACATCACTGTCTCTCTGGCACAGACACAACAAGGTAAACTCATTAGATCTCTACACAGGCAGCCAAGCAAGCCACGCACGGGCACACACAGGGCTAAATCCTCAATCTGGCCCTCATACCATCACGGCCACCTAATCATCCCCAGCTTCCAATTGGCTCATTCATCCCCCCTCCTCTCCCCTGTAACTATTCCCAGGTCGTTGCTGTAAATGAGAATGTTCGGAAAGTATTCAGACCCCTTGACTTTTTCCACTTTGTTACGTCACAGCCTTATTCTAAAATGGATTCAATCGTTTTTTTCCCCTCATCAATCTACACACAATACCCCATAATGAAAAAGCAAAAACTGGTTTTTAGAAACCTTTGCAAATGTATAAAAAATAAAAAAACTGAAATATCACATTTGCAGAAGTATTCAGACCCTTTCCTCAGTACCTTGTTGAAGCACCTTTGGCAAAGATTACAGCCTTGAGTCTTCTTGGGTATGATGCTACAAGCTTGGCACACCTGTATTTGGGGAGTTTCTCCCATTCTTCTCTGCAGATCCTCTCAAGGTCTGTCAGGTTGGATGGGGAGCGTCGCTGCACAGCTATTTTCTGGTCTTTCCAGAGATGTTTGATCGGGTTCAAGTCTGGGCTCTGGCTGGGCCACTCAAGGACATTCAGAGACTTGTTCCGAAGCCACTCCTACGTTGTCTTGGCTGTGTGCTTAGGATCGTTGTCCTGTTGGAAGGTGAACCTTCCCCCAGTCTGAGGTCCTGAGTCTCCCAGTCCCTGCCACTGAAAAACATCCCCACAGCATGATGCTGCCATCACCATGCTTCACCGTAGGGATGGTGCCAGGTTTCCTCCAGACGAGACGCTTGGCTTTCAGGCCAAAGAGTTCAATCTTCATTTCATCAGACCAGAGAATCTAGGTTTCTCATGGTCTGAGAGTCCTTTAGGTGCCTTTTGGCAAATTCCAAGCGGGCTGTCATGTGCCTTTTACTGAGGAGTGGCTTCCATCTGGCCACTCTACCATAAAGGCCTGATTGGTGGAGTGCTGCAACTGTGGGACCTTATATAGACAGGTGTGTGCCTTTCCAAATAATGTCCAATCAATTGAATTGACCACAGGTGGACTCCAATCAAGTTGTAGAAACATCAAGGATGATCAATGGAAACAGGACGCACCTGAGCTCAATTTTGAGTCTCATAGCAAAGGGTCTGAATACTAATGTAAATAAGGTATTTCTGTTTTATTTTATACATTTGCAAACATTTCTACAAACCTGTTTTCGCTTTGTCATTATGGGGTATTGTATGTAGATTGATGAGGGAAAACATTTATTTAATACATTTTAGAATAAGGCTGTAACGTAACAAAATGGGGAAAAAGTCAAGGGGACTGAATACTTTCCGAATGCACTGTATAGAGTGTATAACAACACCACCTACCAAAGAGATGAACACCTCAGATATCTTAGTAGTGTTTTTAACATGAAAATAACAGTATGGACACATTAGTATTGTGTTAATTGTGTGTTATTAAAACTGGGGGACAGGGCTCAGAGGGGGGTGTGGCATAGCTGAAAGCGGAGAGAGCGAGAGAGAGTCGCTGTGGGGAAAAGTCCAATCACACCCCCTTTTTTCAGACACACACACACCCACCTTTGGGACACCAAACAAGCCCCCTGGCACACACTCTCGCCCTTCCTATGAGTATGTGACATGCTGGGCTTATTCTCAAAAGTGATTGGATCTCACCACACCACAGAAATCCATACCATAGGAACTGAAATAGTTGTGTTCCTATCCTATCCCTCCCTCTCATCAAGCCTGACAACATAGATTTCCACTTCTCTCTCTCACTAGTATCCCTTACAACTTCTCACATTTTGAATGTCTGCATCTGTCCCACTAGCCTGTGCTTGCCGTCCACAGCCTTCCTCAGCCTTCCTCAGTATCCCTACCTCTCCTCTAACAATACACACACCAATAGACATGAGAGCTTTTGAGGGTGAAAGGGGAAGATATTGATTTGTTTTGTTTGAGAGATTTCACCCAAATTGACCGCCCACCCTCCCACCATGCTCCCTCCTAGCAGGGCTAGCTAAGTATGGGGGCAGATGTCCTACTGAGCTGGGGTAGGGTGGTGGTAGGAGGGGGGTGTATTGTCCACTAAGCCTCTCAATAGTAATTATGCCCCCCTCTAGCCCCCCCGCCTCAACCCCTCGCCCCCCTCCTGCCACCCCTGAGGGCTCTAATTTGGGTCATGGGCTGCAGAATGGCATCTCAGCACTAGCCAAACAGCTACTCTGTCAAACAGACAGACATACAGGCAGGCAGGGAGAGGAAACCAACATACACCAACTAACAAATGGCCCTCTGAGATACTAAGAGTGCAGAGATGGAGAAATTAAATAAGACACAATTTAAAGAGAGTCAACATAGTCCAGTGGTGTAGTGGAGGGTATACACAGGTATACGGCATTGCATTGCGTATACTCACTTCTTAATCCCCACGATGCGTATCAAAGTAGTGTAGTGGAGGTATACGCCGTATCAATTAATAAGGTTGATGGAACAGATCAGAATGTTTAGCTTAAAATGTTGATAAAATGTAAAGATATATAATAGTTTAAGAGCAACAATATGCACACGCGCAAAATGTTTCATTTCAAAACACCATTCTAAAATGCGCACCGCACATGCAAGCGGTTGCAAGCAGTTTCATGGACAAAGATGGAAATATCCGTTAGAAATGTTGAAAGAGGAAAGATCTAAAGATGCAACAACTATTATGGGTTGCTATATGACTAGGAAAATGTATTTGGCTGCTAGACAATGAAAGAACAGGACAGCGTATACAAGAAAGTCTTTATAAAATAATTGCCACCACGCTATAGGCTACTTTGAAGCAAGGTAAGACATGCCTCATATTATGAAGTAAAATGTCCAGGTTTCAAACAATGAAGTAACAGGTAAAATATAGAGATGCTAATGATAGGCATAACCATCTTCTGGTAGATGGAAAGGCTTTCCCAAAAACCTTCTAAATTAAATGTTAACTAGCTACAAAGTAGCCTATGCCTACCTGGCAGAATGATATCATGATTATTTGCATCAATCCACTGGCCATTTGTTTAGCAAACTCCATCTCATGTGCGCTACAGAAACAATGCTAACCAAACAACAGTGCTAGGTGCCTGCAGCACAGTTAATGAAAGGGTAACTACATGCCAAAATTAAAATGTCTTAGATTTTTCCAAGACCTCAAAAGTGGTCCCCTAATGTGGTTTAAGCTTTGTCGTGGACTTAGAACACCCAATTATGTTGTTTTTCTATTAAAAAAAGACATCTGAAACCTCTGAATTTCTGACAGCCTCATTGATCTATTTCAATACTATTAGCCCACTTGCACAGTACAGCTTGAGTTGGCCTGACTGTGAAAGACCAATATGTGATTTATCATTTTAGGTCATTCAGAGTGTGTCACTGTTTGTCATAGAAGTTTTCACACAAGGGCGCCTTGCCTTCGCCGGGCGAGCCGTTTTTGATTTTTATTGCAAAATTAGAGTACCCACTTCTCCAGGCACTACTAAACCACATTCATGGCCCATGTGAAAAATAAACTCTACATAGCAACGTTGCATGGAAATAACTCCATGTCAATTTAGCCCAGACACTTTTACACATAAAAAAATATTTGAGTATAAACTTCTCTGTCAACAGCCTCAGTGAGAAGCTTCCTCCATTGACTAACAGGAAAGTATCTATACCGGATATATCTCTACCTCTCAATCAGTGAGAATAGGCTCTACCTATGAACAACGACTGTGGGGGACAAGTTACAGGAGAGGAACTAAGGATGATCTAAATTTAAAATCGCTCGTAATCAGCAATAGAATAGCAGCAATATCAAGAACCAACAACCCTGCGAGAAAGCAAACATGTTCCATTCAACTGCCACAGCAGGAAAACAACTAGAAAACACTTCACACAGCACAGGAGAGAGAACCATTCGACAAAGAGGTCACACATCCTTCACACAACAGTGTCAGCAGGGAGAAGACCACAACTGACAGCAATAAGAGGGCTAGATACAACACACAACTAACCAACAAACAAGGACGATAACAGCACACAACACAAGTTTCATTCAAATGACCTTTACCAGATGCAGGAAATACATGTTGAACTAAAACAGAGCCAGCTCTTACATCCATGTGAATAAAAACATGAACAGGAGTACTCATTCATACCAGACACACCATCAAGGCATTCACTTTCAAAGACTTGAGGTCTAGGACAGTTATGAAAAGGCCCCCAGTTTACCACAAAAAAACAAAATGATATGAAAGATAAAGAAATCTAAACTCTGATGCACCTTTTGACTGCAGATTAAAAATAAAAAATAAAATAAACTGATGATGTTAAACCTTTACTGTTGAAAGAGCTCTCAAATAGCCTAGGACATAAAACAGTCTACAGTAGAAATACCTTAAATAAATTATGCTTACCAGTTGGCATAATGGCTATGACTTTCCTTCAGCAAAAATAACAGATTTGTTCAAACCCCTGAAGATGAGTGAATGGTTTGAAAGAAAACAACAGTCCAGGAAAATTCAAATATCCACAGGGAGCAGACTATTCTGATCGCAGTATTCCCAGTTCACGCAGCCAGCAGAATTACCACAGCACACCTCACATTCTCTCAGTCAGCCCAATACATTTCCTTCTTCAGGGAGCAAGCGTGCCATCCGCTGCTCCCAACACACTCACAAACACACTCACTCTGCAACCTATCACACACACAGACTTCTCACTGGTGCAGCAGCTGACCACTTTTGCTATCCTTTTCTTTCTCTCTGATGCTCTCTCTATAGCTTTCTCTCTCTTTCTCCTTTGCTGGCTTGCTAAAACTGTCTCATTGGGCTCTCGGTCTCGCTCTCCTTCAGACAGCCTACATTTCTCTCTCTCTCTCTCTGGTGGTAGCACATTCACTGTGTATGTGTGTATATCTCTCTGTGTGTGTGTGTGTATCAGACTGAATGGCCTTTGCGCTCCCCTGTTCCCTCCCCACTGGGCTTTCCCCTCCCCCTGACTCCTCCCCCCTCTCCCACAGCAAATTACAAGGACCTGAGTTCCACAGTAAGTGCCCTCTCCAGGGCCGGCACCAGGTATAAGTGACATAAGTGGTCGCTTAGGGCCCCGGCCGCTAGGGGGCCCTCCGACCCCCAAAATGTTTTTGGGAACTCAGTCGGTGTCTCAATTGTCTCTGTTGAGAGTTAGAAAAGTAGAATATACAAGGTGCAATTTCGAAATGTGGTTGTACATTAGCAGTTTCTCTCTCGTTATGTCAGTCACTGACACTGACTCAATTAGCCCATGTCAGCAAAATAATCTGAGACTGGTTAAATTAGTCTAGCCAGCTATATAAACGTGTAGTAATCATGGTTGAATTATCAACCGGGCATGTAGGGCACGTGCCAGTGGTGTAGTGGGGGCTATTTATTTTTATTTTCAGTAGGCATTGCGTATACTCACTTCTTAATCCCGACTGATGCGTATCAAAGTAGAACAGTGAACAACATCGGTACCCGGTAGGATTGGAAAGACGTTTCAATTTATATCTACCAGTAAATGCCAACTAAGGCAACAATGGGTATGCAGGCCAGGCATTGAAAAAGTTTGGTCCGAAGTCTTGGTTGAATCGTTGCGATGCGCAATGCAGTCATCAAACGATGTTTGAATGAACATTTCTTTCCCAACAAACCTTCCCAATAAATGTTGACTGCAAAGTAGACCTACCCGGCAGAATGATATCATGATGATTTGTATCAATCGGGAGGGCATTTGTTTCGTAAACTCTGCCATCACATGTAGCCTGTACTGTAGGCCTACATTGTACAGCACAGAAACACCGCTAGCCCTACGGAGCGATTTCAGTGCCAACAGAAATTGTATTTGAATTCCATAATTTAGAATTTGTATTAGGATTACATTTGAATGTAATATATATTTTTTTGTAATGAAAAAATGGAATCCAGAAATGTTACTTGTATTTCATGATTTGAAACTGAATTGAATGAATATTGCATTCAGTTTTAAAATTCAATTTTGGTAGATATTGCATTAATTCTAAAGCCAATGTGGCATGTTGAATTTATTTTCTTACACTGATTTTGACTCTAGCATTTGAACAATTTTGGCTATGAGCTATTATGACCCCATTCCTGAAACCTAAGACTCTCTGGAGCATGGACGTGCCTTCTGGTCCCCTCTATGATCATCACAGGCCAAGTTAGAAAGGAATTTCACAAAACAAAAAATTGGCCCCAAAAGAATATAGATGAAATGCCCCGTCACAGCCCTTCTAAGGATAGCCTTTCCACTCCAGATTGAATCTTGCTCGTGACTGACTGGGTTCAAAACAGGTCTACTGCATATCACAAGACTGTGTTAGCCCATTTAGCTAAAGCCTATAGAGATAAGTTCAGGAAGTTCATGTAAAGGACGACACGCTGCTTGCTTAACGAGTACAGCTCAAACTCGCAAACACACGTGACCGCCCTCCTGAAGTGTTCCACCCCATCGTGCTATTAAAAAAGGCCTTCTTCAATTGCGCAAGGGGCAACACTTCAGAGTTCACAGATTCCCATCTGCTACACTAATACAAGTCTTCAAGATCCAGCAAGGTTACTCGCGTGGTTTGGTGACCCATGCTTATGTGATGAGAACCTTGCCTGAGACCTGAAGACATGTTAGTTTGACATGTTATTTTGTGTTAAACATAGTCTAGTTTCAAGTCTCCGGCAAGGGTAGTCATTATAAGGTTAACATGTGACTGACTGGGTTAAGACTGTGTTAGCCTGTTGAGCTAAAGCCTAGGCATTGGTCCTGTGACTTGGATGGGTCTCTTCAAGGAGGAGGTCAAAGGAGGGTGAAATGTAACAGGTGGTTCAGTGACCACACTCATATGATGAGTAACTGTTGGAGCTCGGAGCTTAGGAATTTCACTGTACCCTGCAATTACATCTGTGACGCTGTGCATGTGACTAATAAACTCATCTAATCTAACTTGTCTGAGACCTGAAAAGTTGCATTGTCTGGTGCACAGGAGACCTGAGGTAGAACCCCATCAGTCAAACTAACACGTCTTCATGTCTCAGCCAAGGATGCTCATCACATAGCCTCGTGAGCGGCCTGATCCCGCGAGCTTACATGAATGGTTCGCTACACACGGTAATCAGTCTGGTAATTACGAGGCTACTCATCATATGGATGGATCACCAAACCAAATGGGGTGCACAGATTAAATGGGGTGCACAGATCCTTCTGCTTCTGTCTGCCACAGAAAGTGTTGTTGTGCTGTAGACCTGATTTCGAACCCAGTCAGTTATATTGGTGCTGTGATCTCTGAGTATGAAATCAAAGGGGGGTGAAATGTAACCAAGGTGGTTTGAGGAACCTTGCTGGAGACTTGAAGACTTGTGTTAGCTTCCTGATCTAATCCCTATGGGCTTTATCTAAGTGGGCTAACACAGTCTTGTGACATGCAGGAGACCTGATTCGAACCCAGTCAAATCACAAGAGCAAGATTACATCTGGAGTGGAAATGCTATCCTTAGAAGGGCTATTCAACTATATTCTTATTAGAGCTGTCCCCGACTAAATCTTGGTCGACCTAGAGTAGTCTGTCCTTTCGACCAATCGATAGGTAAAAAAATGTTTACGTGTATTTTTCCCTATATAGACACACCCTATCTGTTAATAAAATAAACTATATGTAGGCTACTGAGCATGTCTGATGCTTTAAGCACACTGTGATTAAATAATGAAGACACACAAACGACTGAAGAGGGAGCAAGAGATCAAGATAGCCTAACCAGAAGTAAAAAGAAAAAAAAGAAACTGTTTCCGATCCTCTTCCTCCCGCTGCTGCTGGCCTTTGCAGATTCTGCTGTTACGCTCCTGAAGTTGCAGGTAGATAATAGGCTACCCAGGTATCTCAAAATCATTATCATGTGACCAACTGTAAGTCGCTCTGGATAAGAGCGTCTGCTAAATGACTAAAATGTAAATGTTAATCAAAATTCTAAAAAATAGCCTACATAAAGCCAACAAATAAAAGCATTGCAGCCTGCAGGTAGACAATATCCTGCTAAAAATAAATATCCTATAAATCACATTGGCTACGCATGGATGTCTGCAGGGAACTTGAAACATTGTATCAACTATTAACTTTGGTCCAGCCTGATGCTGGCACTAGCAAACTTGCAACATTGTATAAAATATTCTGGGCCCTCAAAGTTTCCTGCAGCAGTGAGCTCCGGACAGACATAGCTGTAGGCAATTTGTGCAAGGGATAAGAAGTAACCGGGTAGGCCTATTTTATGAAGTTTTCACTGGATCAGAGCATTATATTTTTCTCCCCTTTCACGCCAAGTGGTTATCAAAAGAGAGCTGGAAAGATTTTTCAAATAGGCTACGTGAGGAACTCCTGTCATTCTCAATGGATGTAAAAACAGACTGTTTACTTGCTGTTTGAGGTGGGGGAAAAAACGACTGAGAAGCTCCACAGTGGTGGTAAGTTAAGACAATCAGAAATACTATCAGATCCCCAAATGGGCACATTTATAGGCCTACTTTTGCACGTGGGCCAGGTGGCCTAGACCTACTTCTATGTATAATCAGGTGCGCGTCCTTACTCAACATTGACAGGAGCACTACAAACAAAAGACAGTGAATGAATTGACAACTCAAAAATGGAATGAAATAAACCAAAACTTGTTCCTCACAAGTGTAGCCTAGGTTGTGCGGTCCGCAAACAACGTGTCCACTCTGACAATGAGAACGGTAAAAGACGAATAATATATTGAATGCATTAACAGAAATTACCGTAACCAAACACTGTAGATGAGAAATTATGGGAATTAACGGTAAAATGTACTAATGGTGATACTGGTATGCCATCACCGTGGCCTCCGCAATGGATTCGTCCACTGAGACAGGCGTGAATCAGACAGGTGTCTCGTGTGCCATAAAAAAAAATATGTATAAGATATATTTGCGACTGCTAGACTAAAAAAAAAATCTTGGTCGACCAACATCCTATTGACCAAACAATCGACTAAAATGGGGTCAGCCCTCATTCTTATGGGGGACAAATTGCGTTATTTTGTGACACTCCCTTCTAACTTGGCTTGTGATCATCATAGAGGGAAACAGAATGCACATCCATGCTCCAACGAGTCTTAGCTTTCTGGAATGGGGTCATAATAGCTCATAGCCAAAGCGTTTCAAACACTAGAGCCAAATTCATAAGAAGAAAATAAATTAAACATGCCACATTGGCTTCAGAAACCACCAGAAGCTTCTGTTTACCACAGAGTGTGTTTGATTCTATATTTTCTCCTCTACCTTTCCTGGCTGGCAAAGTACCAGTATGAGAAGTTTAAATTATGGTTTGTAAACTTGATAGACAATGAATGCAATATCTACCATATTGAAAGTGAATATATAAATATTGAATTTGAATATTCAATTACATTTACATTAGATTTTAAAACTGAACGCAATATTCATTCAATTCAGTTTAAAATCATGAAAAACAAGTTCAATGTATGAATTCAATGATTCAATTTGAGCAGTAAACATTCAAAAATATTAAATACAAATTCAATATCCTAATACCAATTCATTGCATCCAACATTGTGCAAAATGTTTCTGTGTGGCCACCTCAAACGCTGACTGGACGTTCTAAATAAGTGTTCTAATCACAGCGGTTTGAGTGTACACTGCAGGGACCACTGTAGAATGATCATACCCATGTGTTCATATGTGTCAAATGGTTAACATGGCATAAGCATTGGCAAAATGTGTATAATTGCAGGAAATTAGCTGTAAAACTTCAAATTGTTATCTCCGCCCCATGGCAAAATGAGTAGAATTGCATGAAATTAGTTAAATTGCCAAATCCTTTCTCCACTCCATGGCAAAAGTTGTATAATTCCAGCAAACTTGCTTTAAAACTGCAACATTTTCTCTGCGACCCATTGACAAATGTGTAGAATTGCAGGAAATGTACTCTAAAACTGAATTAACTCTCAAACTTCACAAATACACACACACACACACACACACACACACACACACACACACACACACACACACTCTTTACAAGGGGGGTTAGCCCTGATCAATAGCTGGGAGCCGTCCCAAACAAAATACAAAAAATGACCCCTCCCCCCAGCCCACTACTTGTGTTTAGTGTTCAGTTTCCCACCCTATACACACATTCTCTCACAGGCAGAATGGGTTTGTAATGGGACAAGTGTGAGAGAGTGTACGTATGCACACATGCAGGTACACTGTGCATCAAACAAGAATGGAATGCAACAGGAAGTACATTTCTATCATTAGCCAAGGTAATCGCCACATGTTCCAAATGAACACCATTTGTTTATTACAAACGGTTACAAATATTTAATTTCAATATATTCTCTTGAGTGATCACCTAGTCTGTGGACAGTTCAGCTCACGTCAGGACAGACACCAGCTAATGACCACACTGATGACCACACGTTTTAGACAATAGCTGCTGCTGCCGCACATACATACACACACGAGTATGTCGGCTATTTGTCCCCCTTCTCCAGAGGAGAGGTACTGGTCCCAGCAGCAGGGCGTCCCCTAAACACTCCCCCTTTTACTGACCAAACAATAATACTGACCCCCCATCCCCTACCCCCTACTGGTCAGTGCAGCTTACTGGTCACTGGTCAGTAGGTTACCGTACAACGCCAGTGAACCATCTCAGTGGGAACTCTAACTAGAGACCCCACCCCATCCCACCCCAACAGGTCTCAGGCAGCCTCCAGTAAGTAGTCCATCTCCAGCAGAATGACCCCTCTCTGGCACTAAGGGAACCCACTGACCCATGAAGGCCTCTGCCCCCACCCTCTCCCCCTAACCCCAAACCCCAAACATCGACCGCTCTCTCCCCTTGTCACATAATGAGAACCCCCAGCTAAGCAAATAGACAACACCATTGACCAGAGCTCCTGCTCCCAAGTCTGGACAGTTCATTAAGGACAAATCCCTACAGTCAGTCACAGCCTATCCTATCTGACAACCTTACAGCACAGCTGCTCTTAGGTCTCTTACCCCCGTTTCCTCCTAACTAATATAACTTTTTATAACCTCCCCTTTTCCTCTGGCTCTTCAGAAGCAAAACGATTATTCTGAAGGCCTGTAATAGAAAACAGCTCATCACAAGGCCTCTCTCCACTTCAGGGCTAACACAGGGCGCGCGCACACACACACACACACACACACACACTTAGGGTTCGAGGGTTTGTGTGGTTGCCAGGATGATCGAGGCTATAGCGCTGTGGTCACCATGGCAACAGTCATGCGCTCAGCTCACCCCCGAGCCGGAGGAAAAGAGGAAGGGAGTGAAAAGTGGCTCCGAGAGCGTAGCGTCAAATAAAGCGCTCTATTCCTCATTACACTCAGACAGACAAACACTTGGAGTGGGGTAAGGGTTCGATCACACACACACACACACACACACAAAATCAGAGAGCTTGAACACAAGAGACGAACAAAACTTTGTGAAAAAGTTCTGCGCCCAAGGAAAAAAGTGGTATGTACTCCACATGACTACAAGAACAGAGCATCTGTCCCAAGAGGAGGGGGGCTACAGAGGGGAAAGGGGGTGGTTGTTATTGCAGTCGGCACAGAGTGCGTGTGTGCGCTTCCTCAGATGACCTGACAGCTCCTTCGTTTTCCCAGCTGTGCCAGTCACAATGAGGCCAGTGTGTTTCTACAGTAAACCAGTTTGGGGTGCAGAGGAGGGGGGGTTCAGAACCCTTCATGTACAAAGGGCTAGATAGAGTGGGAGGGTTCATTTATTTACAGATACCCTCCTCTCCTCCTTCTGTGACCCTGTTACACTCTGTCAATCCAGAGATGGATCACCTGTAGATCTGAGGGACGCTCCATTCTTCTCGTCCACATACCCCAAATGTCACTGTAGGAAAGCCAACATAACAATCATTCATTCTGCATACCTCAACTCTTGCATTCTCTCTGAGATTTGACTGTACTGTTTGATACAGTATATCAACTTTCACTTCAACTTCCTCACTTAAGCCTAACAGTGCAACAAGAGTTTCATATGGGTTTTCAGAACAATTCAACAAGTCCATATGAATAGCAGTGAATAAAATAATTACTACACTGAAACAGACCAATTAAAAAGCAGTATCCTCCACCTGGTGGCCTCCATAATGTGTCTAATTTATTTTCCTAAGATTCCTGCCTTATGAGCTTCCCATATTCCCTGAGCAGCGTGCAGCAGTCTGGCCACGGTGCCGAGACAAGTCCAGGAATGTGAGTCCAGGGGCCAGAATTCCGTCTCTGCGAATAAAACTCCTATAAGAGCAGGGATCCCTCGGAATGACCAGAGGAAAACCGACACGGGAAAACAAGGAGCAGCTTCTCCCTTACAGCAGACTAAACAACAACAACAACAAACAGCATTGCCACTGAAACAACAGCAGCAGCAGCCCTTTGACCACAATAGAAACTACAACATCCAATACTATAAAAGGTAGTAATTAGTATAGTGTTTAGTATTCACATAAACGGCTTAATGAGTAAACAAATAACTACAGGCGGAAGAGGAGTGGAAATGAGGGAGGGAGAGAGGAAAAGCTTACGAAAATCAAAATGTAAACAAAAACAATACTGTTTTATTATTATGAAAGAAGTTAAAATAAATCAAGGCTAAATATGATCCAAAGACAAAGTACTTTTCAAGTTGTTCTCTCCTCCTCCGTGTGTGACGCAGTTAGGCTGGTTGTCCCAGTTAGCCCTCTCACAATAAGGACCCGCGCGCACACACACACACAACCACAAACAAACACACACTAGTGTTCAAAAGGTGAGATACTAGAGTCTGGGATTGACAGACAACAACAACAACCTCAACATGACGAAAATAGCCCAAACCCCTATCAATCCATCATCATCCTCAAAATCAACAATTTCAAACAACTCACTCACATTTCTTTCATAGAGGGCTTAGAACGTGTAGAAGACCCAGAACCACATCTTCATTCCATTTCAATAAAACAAGACAGAAAACCCACTAACATCTCATTATATTATCCTACGACAACCCTCCATCACACACACACATCCTGGCACTCTAAACATAGGATACTGTACCTGCCAAACTGCAGCCCCGCGTGATCAAAACACAAACATGAAGCTTCAGAGAACCAGAAGGATGTATACACTGTTGGAAACTAGTAGACACTAGACAGTGATACACAAACATACACACCTTCACCTTATCTGCAGAAGAGAGGATAGCGTCTATCATCGCTATAAGACCAATGGACTGCCATCTAATTAAAGGGGGATCCAAGACTACCATTAGCTCCAGGCTAAATTAAAACCTTGGACAGAGTCATTTCAGATCAGTGCAGCCCAGGCACATCAACCACCATAATGATGAATAAATGAACCCAGAGACTCTGGAAGGGGAAAACCATGTCTAGAGTTAATGTACAGGAGAGTCATGTTGAGATCAGCTTCAGCACAGAAGCTGCATCACATATTTCAGCCTTACAAATTCACTACTTTAAAACTGCTACACAGTATCAAAAATACCTCTGCTGTGAATCTCTCTGACAAAGTCTGATTCATAGTCACACAGCATAAGTGTACAGTATATAGCAATATTACAAAACAACAGCGTTAGGAAGTCCCTCCTCACCTTTGAGACTGTTCCAATGGCTAGTCTTTCCTCTAGGCAGCCAGCCGCTGATTATATCCCAGTATCCTTTAACTGTTTAGTTCCATCTCCATGCATCGGGAAGTTTTGCCTCACACACACACACTAAAACACGTCCACGCTCTAAAGCGGAGAGCTATTCTGTATATTGGGATGGTCAGTGGAAAGACAGGTCTCCACCTCTATGAGGTCAGTCAGCTCAGAGAGAGAGAAGTGAGCAGAAAGGAGTGGACTGGGAGGGAAGAGAAAAGGGAGCGCGTGTCCAGCCAGCCCACATCCTGACCAATTACTGCTGCAAGAGAGAGCTCTCGCTCTCTCTCCCCATCACACACTCTCTCTCCATCACACACTCTCTCTCCATCACACACTCTCAAATTTCAACTCAATGGGCTTTATTGGCATGGGAAACATATGTTTGCCAAAGCAAGTGAAATAGATAATAAACAAAAGTGAAATAAACAATAACAAATGAACAGTAAACATCACACTCACAAAAGTTCCAAAAGAATAGACACCCTCCCTCTCTCTCACCCTCTCTCTCACACTTACCCTCACCCTCTCTCACACTCACCCTCTCTCACACACTCCTTCTCTCACACACTCCTTCTCTCACTAACACACACACTCCTTCTCTCACTCACCCCCCTCGCTGCCCTCTCTGTTCGTAACACACACACACACACACACACACACGCTAAGGGATTCATTCTCATTGGGAGAACTGGAGAACAGCCAACACTGCAGGCGGCACAAATGATATAAATTACAGTGAGAGAGAAAGAGGTTGTCAATGAAAGCACAAGGAGAGAGGGATTGAAGGATTTCAAATGAGTTATAAGAGTTAAAAAGTCAGGGATGAGAGAGTGGATAGCAAAAAAATTAAAAATTGAGATCGGTAGTGAGAAAGGGTGAGAGGGTGAGAGAGATCGAGGACAGCCCCAGGACGAGCAGCAGCAGTCTCTTCCTCCCCTAAAAATAAAGAACACAACTGGGTCACATTACCCAGAACCCTGAGACACGGCACCAGATCAGTCTAATCCCTCCCTCTCTCTACCATTGTTTCTGTCCCAATATCGGTCTCTACCACTCCCAAACACCGTCTCTCTACCACCATTGCTCCCAATTCCTGACTCAGTTTTGGAGTGCAGGGTTAGAAAATAAAGATTACATTAGACAGTTGGACTTGAACAGTTGAACTTGCAGAGTTAGGAGCAAACTGTTCAGATCCATTACAACTTGATGAGTGAGTGAATATGAATAAGTGTGTGTAAGTACGCATACCTGCATATCTGAATGAATTGAGTGTGAGTAGTAGGGACTCATTGTTCTGGATCCTCAGTGCAGTGTGCACAGCCAGGCCAGAGGAAAGTACCCTCACTGAGAGCCAATGGCGTTCCTCACTCCTGACTTCAACCAGGCTGCCTGGGATTCAGATACCTCACAGCCCTGTCAGTTCCCAACACCAGTTCACTTCCTCATTTCCATGTCTTCTCTGTGAAGGATTTTCATTTTCTAGGAATATGAAACTGTCCTTGGAATGGACAATGTTATCCTTCTGGGGAAATCACTCATGCACTGTATGTACGCACATGCGTGTGTCTCACACACACACACTCACTACAGTAAGTAATGTTAACCATTGACTATGACATATAGTCTGTGGTGCCCGACCATGGCCATCCATACTCTGTGGGCAGGTCGGATATGGGTCACCAGCTGTTATCTTAACCTGTATAATCACCAGGCTGCCACACCCAGAGAGCAGGGAATAACACTCACAATACACCCTACACTCACAATACACAACACCCTACACTCACAATACACAACACCCTACACTCACATAGTACAAACACTGTCTTTAAAAACACATATACCTATATGTGTACGACACTAATGCTGTGACGTTCATGGAATTTTGGATGACTGTTATTGGTCAGCCAGATGACCGCGGTCAAGTTATTAATCGTTTGAATACCACGCACATTTTCTCCTCTCCTCCACTCCTGACTCCACTCCTGACTGCAGGGAGGGGGCAGTGCCTAGGCAACCAAAGACTTGTTTGCTACAATACCTTGCTTGTTTGAGCAAGGAGCAACAAAGCTTCATCACGTTGTAAAGAATCCATGTTAACGCGGAAAAGGACTCAACCGCACGAATACCGGGCCGTCCCGTCTACAGTCAGCTGTAAGCCCCCCCAAAAAATGACTGTTATGACTGTTATTTGACTCCATAATCAACGGTTACCCGATGATACGGTAATTGTGCCAGGCCTATACGACACACAATACCCCAGAGCTACTAGAGATGAGGAGGATGATAGAGATTAGCTGCTCCGTATGACATCCTTGGGCAATGTCCTTGGTTGGGCTACAGAATAATGTATTAGCACAACACAGGATGCCAAAGATGGGGAGTGATTATATAACCTAAACAATACAATAAGGACTGCTCCTGGGGGGGTGGAATGGAGATGCCCCAAGGGTCCTATTATGAGGGGAATACTAGAATGACCTACAGAGAGGCAGATAGTGCATTCATTTACACAATATTTAGACTACTTATTTCATACGATCTACCTTACACATGCACCATCCGGGAATATAGATGCATTGGGAGAGGCATTTACCATGTAAAGTAGGTTAGGAGTGTAGGAGTAAAAGGCACCCACCGTCATTGGCTGCGCACATGTGTTTGTCACAGAGAGGCGGGACATTGCAGCACACTAGAGGTGGTATTGGTGGAAAATCAGTGGCCAGTCAAAATAAACCCCTAATGTAGATGTAATGAGGAGCGAATAACAGCCTCGAACTCGCCCCAACCTTCCACAGGAAACGCCTCCCCAACCCTTCCTGTCCCGCTCCGGATGTTTGGAGATTAAGGAGTCAAACAGGAAGTGATGTCATCCACCTGGGACATGAATCATCTCCGTTTAGTAGCAGTTTCCCTCCGGAGGAGTCAGTCGAAACCCCACTCCTTTATCTGTCTAATCTGGGATTTTCCATTCTCATGCTGTGTTCTGATGATGGTGTCGTTTAACACGTCTCATTGTTTACTTCCTGGTTCTGCTGAATGAGCTCATGTCAGATTATGATGAACTTTGGAATTAGACTGTGTGTGATAGCAGTATAAAGAGATAACGTCATTGAATGAGTAAGCAAAGTTTAAAGTGAAGTGGTCGACCATTTCAGGCCAAGCATGCACGCTCGAAAATCACAGAGCACCAGTTTGGGGACATTTTCTTTTTTTAACCACTACTAACTAGGGAGTACTAAGTCCCTCTCAAATCCACCACACTATAGATGTGTAATTGGGCATTGGAGGGAACCCATGTGTTTGCTATTAAAATTAAAAACCTTAAGTCTATATTACAGTGTAGAACAGAGAGAAGGCCACAATGCTACCACAGAGCTGTTCTCATGAAAACAGCCTTCTACTCAGAAATCCTGGCCAAAACGAGTTTTAGGGAGGTGGGGTGAAGCTTCCTCCATTTGCTGGTGGTGAAGAGGGGGTAAAGCAAAAATCGTATGTATGTGTGCTACTGTTTGATAGCGTGTGTGCGCCCATGTATTTGTGCATGTATGCGCATGCCTCAGATCAAGAAGCCGGGGAATGTTGTCAGTTTGCTTTTCACCTACAGTATTGGGGGGGGCCCTCTGCTGCCCTCCCCTCCAGGCCTTCAGGGAACCTAAGATGTCATTGTGAACAAAAGGAGCCCTGAAAGCTGTCCAACTCAAACAGGGGCTATTATTTACAGTACCAAAAGAAACTTGCTCTCCCTCTCTCTCTTTAGCGTTCCCTCCCGCTCTCATTCTTCCTCTCCCTCTCCCAAATGAGGGGGAAACGGTGGATTTTCTGACCAGAACAGGCCACAGAGGGAGCAAGCCCTTCTCTGCAGTAGCAATATACCCCAAAGTTATTCACAGCACAGAGACATGCTTATGCTGATGTGTGGACTTTGTTAGCCATGATTCAGAGTAGGGGAGAGTGAGGTAAGTTGAGCCAAAGGGGTAAGTTGAGCCACCCTTGCTTCTAGGAAACCATACACAAAATTGATCATTTGACCAAATAATATCATGAAATATACTGAGTGGACAAAACATTAGGAATACTTGCTCTTTCCATGACATAGACTGACCGGGTGAATGCAGGTGAAAGCTACACTTTATATATAAAAGTGTGTGGACACCCTTTCAAATTAGTGGATTCGGCTATTTCAGCCACACCCTTTGCTGACAGGTGTATAAAATCGAGTACACAGCCATGCAATCTCCATAGACAAACATTGGCAGTAGAATGGCCTTACTGAAGAGCTCAGTTACTTTCAACGTGGTACCGTCATAGGATGCCACCTTTCCAACAAGTCAGTTCGTCAAATTTCTATCCTGCTAGAGCTGCCCCGGTCAACTGTAAGTGCTGTTATTGTGAAGTGGTCGGCCACACAAGCTCACAGAACGGGACAGCAGAGTGCTGAAGTGCGTAGCGCGTAAAAATAGTCTGTCCTCGGTTGCAACATTCACTACCGAGTTCCAAACTACCTCGAAGCAACGTCAGCACAAGAACTGTTTGTTGGGAGCTTCATGAAATGGGTTTTCATGGCAGAGCAGCCGCACACAAGCCTAAGATCACAATGCCAAGCGTTGACTTGAGTGGTGTAAAGCTCGCCGCCATTGGACTCTGGAGCAGTGGAAATGCGTTCTCTGGAGTGATGAATCACACTTCACCATCTGGTAGTCCGACAGACAAATCTGGGTTTGGCGGATACAAGGAGAACGCTACCTGCCCGAATGCATAGTGCCAACTGTAAAGTTTGGTGGAGGAGGAATAATGGTCTGGGGCTGTTCTTCATGGTTCGGGCTAGGCCCCTTAGTTCCAGTGAAGGGAAATCTTAACGCTACAGCATACAATAACATTCTAGACGATTCTGTGCTTCCCCAAACTGTTGCCACAAAGTTGGAAGGCCCTTTCCTGTTTCAGTATGACAATGCCCCAGTTCACAAAGCGAGGTCCATACAGAAATGGTTTGTTGAGATCGGTGTGGAAGCACTTGACTGGCCTGCACAGAGCCCTGACCTCAAACCCATCGAACACCTTTGGGATGAATTTGAATGCAGACTGCGAGCCAGGCCTAATCGGCCAACATCAGTGCCCGACCTCACTAATGCTTGTGGCTGAATGGAAGCAAGTCCCCGCAGCAATGTTTCAACATCTAGTGGAAAGCCTTCCCAGAAAAGTGGAGGCTGTTATAGCAGCAAAGGGGGGACCAACTCCATATTAATGCCCATGATTTTGGAATGAGATATTTGACGAGCAGGTGTCCACATACTTTTGGTCATGTAGCGTATGATCCTTTATTGATGTCACTTGTTAAATCCACTTCAGTCAGTGTAGATGAAGGGGAGGAGACAGGTTATAGAATGATTTTTAAGCCTTGAGAAAATTGAGACATGGATTGTGTATGTGTGCCATTCACAGGGTGAATGGGCAAGACAAAAGATTTAAGTGCCTTTGAACGGGTTATGGTGATCGATGCCAGGCGCACCGGTTTGAGTGTGTCAAGAACTGCAACGTTAAGGTGTTCCTAATATGTTGTACACTCAGTGTTATATGTAGATAACTTTGTTAGAAATAATACTATATTTCCCTTGACGGAGTGATGCGCAATGTAAATAATTGCTCAACTTACCCCACAAGTAGAATGTCACTTTTTTGTCCACCCAAATATAGACAATAGCCTTTGGTTTTACCACACAAGTACCATAAAATAATCTCATCACACATCATCCATTGTGACAGTATGATCAACAGCGGGCCATTCAAAAAAGAGAAACCAACACCATTAGAGAGACAGACCCTCTATGAAACAGCCTGGCCTTTGAGAGACCTAATGACTATACAGTATATGAGAGGCTATAGAGTAGGCCCATCGGTCTCAGTATTCCAGTAGACTAGCAGTACTTTATGTCTAGTTGATGGGCTTACATCAGTGTGTTGGCTGGGCGACCAGACCAAACCACTAAGTGTGAGGTCACACGTCTATTTAATGAGAGGTTATCTACACAGACGGCCAGACAGCTCTTAAAGATCCACTTTTAGACTTTTACACACACACAAACTGCACGCGCGCAAATAAAAACTCTATGACACACATGCATAACACACATACAAAGACACACCCCATGCAAGCACATATACTCACTGACATTCACAGACACACACACAGGCATGCATACACATAGAAACACACATACGCACTAGGGCCGGGACGATATCAGTATCGCGATACTTGTTAGTATTGTGGCAAGGAAACAAAACACAAAGCAGATTTCACTTCTTTAGGACAACAGCCTTAACGTTGGAAACAAACATCATGTTGTCATCCAGTCTCCCATGTATTTATTTTCCAAGCTATAGCACACAATATTTTACATACAGCAGGTTTTTAAAGGACCAAAGAGTTTGGTCTGCTTCGTGTTTACATTTTTGACATGGAAGAAATATTGCGATACTGGTATTGTCCCGGCACTAATATGAACACACATAAGTGAACACACAAAAAACAAGAGAAAAACCAGAGTAATACCTACTTAAACCCACACACACACACAGATGAAGTAACACATAACCAAATCCAGATGAAGTAACACATAACCAAATCCAGATGAAGTAACACATAACCAAATCCAGATGAAGTAACACATAACCAAATCCAGATGAAGTAACACATAACCAAATCCAGATGAAGTAACACAACCAAATCCAGATGAAGTAACACATAACCAAATCCAGATGAAGTAACACATAACCAAATCCAGATGAAGTAACACATAACCAAATCCAGATGAAGTAACACATAACCAAATCCAGATGAAGTAACACATAACCAAATCCAGATGAAGTAACACATAACCAAATCCAGATGAAGTAACACATAACCAAATCCAGATGAAGTAACACATAACCAAATCCAGATGAAGTAACACATAACCAAATCCAGTAAATAGGTCTAAGTGAGGAAGGGCATCAAAACACTTCAACATGGGGAGATATCCTGACACAGCACTTCCTAAACCAAATGGACCATAGAGGGGAGGGATTGGGGGATTGAGAATAATCTAGCCCAAATCCTCAGACACAGAACGTCAATGCAGCAGCCAGGTCACCCGTGATACAAGTCAGTATTCGACATCCATCCATGTCTGAGGACGTCGGGAGATGAATTGGAAACCGGCCACAAGGGGCAACAGTGAGCGCTGTTACCTTCAAGTAGGTTTCGGTTTTGAAAAGGAGTTGTGGACGGGGATGGCGGATGGGTGTAAGCATCTGCCTTTAAACCAAAAGGTTGCATGTTTGAATCCAGTGATGAAAAGTTTTTGTTGTGTTTTTTAAGCCTATCCCAAACCTTAACCATTTGAAGTTAATGCCTAACCTTAAGATTTCGGAGTTAATGCCTAAACTTAGCCTTAAATACTTTGAAATTTGACGTTTGGAACAACTTCGAAATGTGATGTTTGAGAAACATGGATGAACGTCTAATTCTGAAGTGAGTCAGAGCTTAATGCAATGCAGACCCTTAATTTCCTACAGGCATCATGTGATAGACTGCTCCTCTCCTAGGAGCCCAGCACTGAACTCAAAACCCCTTTGACAGTTACTGTGTGAGCAGGTCAAGGGTAAGATTAACTAGGCAGCACTGTGGCCAGGGTGGATAGTGTGTGTGTGCATGTGCATGTGTTAATTGGATCAAGTCCTAGAGGTAACGAATGGGAACAGGAGCTCTCGCACTGCATCACATCAAACCTCACTCTGAAGCACACACACACAGATATGGGGGAACACAGTCAAAGGCTTTATTCACTATCACACCAGTGGTCACGATTTAATAGAAGGACATACAGTAGTTAGTACGTATATACAGACACCACTCCAACCTATAACCCACACTTCTCTCTCTCTCTTCCCCCTCATTCTCTCCATAACTATTTATTAAACTGATCTGCAGCCTTGGCTACCTGTATTACGTTTCAGCCGAAGTGTGTCGCTAATACAGGACAACTGTGACTTCAATGACAACACCCAGTTCTCCCAGCCCAAACCCACCCCTCCTCGCCTGGCTCCCTAAGGTGCTGTAACAGAACTCAGGATCTAGGACACCCAGTGCTAAGAAAGAGAGAGAGAGAGAGGGAGGGCGAGCGAGAGAGAGGGCAAGCAACAGAGAGAGGGCGAGCGAGAGAGAGAAAAAGAGAACGAGAGCCAATCACAGAGCAGGCGTTGGACAGCTATTGGGAACAATATTCTGGATCAGAGCTGTGCTTCCGCTTAGCGTACACCGATCTTATATTGTGCAACTGTAACCATGGAAATGTTTTCTTAATTTAAATAGTAAGTAAGCAAGAGGAAGACCCCAGACTTAATAACATGGTCCACACACCCCCTCGGTGCGGCCCCTCAAAAAGTTATACCGTTGCACCATCGGGAGCATCTTGACTGGCTGCATCACCGCTAGGTATGGCAAATGCACCGCCCTTGACCACAAAGCGCTACACAGAGTATGGTGCGGACAGCCTAGTACAGGACTGGGGCCGAGCTCCCTGCCATCCAGGACCTCTATATCAGGCAGTGTCAGAGGAAGGCCCGAAGAAAAATTGGCAAAGACTCCAGCCACCCAAGCCATAGACTGTTCACTCTGCTACCGTCCAGCAAACGGTACCGGAGCATCGGATCTCGGACCAACAGGCTCCGAGACAGCTTCTACCCGCAAGACATAAGACTGCTAAATAGCCAGACTGCTAAATAGTCAATTAATAGCCAGACTGCTAAATAGACCATCTTGCACTGACCTTACGCACACTCGCTATATACAGTTTAAGTCGGAAGTTTATATACACCTTATACAAATACAGTGAGGGAAAAAAGTATTTGATCCCCTGCTGATTTTGTATGTTTGCCCACTGACAAAGACATGATCAGTCTATAATTGTAATGGTAGGTTTATTTGAACAATGAGAGACAGAATAACAACAAAAAAATCCAGAAAAACGCATGTCAAAAATTTTATAAATTGATTTGCATTTTAATGAGGGAAATAAGTATTTGACCCCTCTGCAAAACATGACTTAGTACTTGGTGGCAAAACCCTTGTTGGCAATCACAGAGGTCAGACGTTTCTTGTAGTTGGCCACCAGGTTTGCACACATCTCAGGAGGGATTTTGTCCCACTCCTCTTTGCAGATCTTCTCCAAGTCATTAAGGTTTCGAGGCTGACGTTTGGCAACTCGAACCTTCAGCTCCCTCTATAGATTTTCTATGGGATTAAGGTCTGGAGACTGGCTAGGCCACTCCAGGACCTTAATGTGCTTCTTCTTGATGAGCAACTCCTTTGTTGCCTTGGCTGTGTTCATTGTCATGCTGGAATACCCATCCACGACCCATTTTCAATGCCCTGGCTGAGGGAAGGAGGTTCTCACTCAAGATTTGACGGTACATGGCCCCGTCCATCGTCCCTTTGATGCGGTGAAGTTGTCCTGTCCCCTTAGCAGAAAAACAACCCCAAGCATAATGTTTCCACCTCCATGTTTGACGGTGGGGATGGTGTTCTTGGGGTCATAGGCAGCATTCCTCCTCCTCCAAACACGGCGAGTTGAGTTGATGGCAAAGAGCTCCATTTTGGTCTCATCGGACCACAACACTTTCACCCAGTTCTCCTCTGAATCATTCAAATGTTCATTGGCAATCTTCAGACGGGCCTGTATATGTGCTTTCTCGAGCAGGGGGACCTTGCGGGCGCTGCAGGATTTCAGTCCTTCACGGCGTAGTGTGTTACCAATTGTTTTCTTGGTGACTATGGTCCCAGCTACCTTGAGATCATTGACAAGATCCTCCTGTGTAGTTCTGGGCTGATTCCTCACCGTTCTCATGATCATTGCAACTCCACGAGGTGAGATCTTGCATGGAGCCCAAGGCCGAGGGAGATTGACAATTATTTTGTGTTTCTTTCATTTGCGAATAATCGCACCAACTGTTGTCACCTTCTCACAAAGCTGCTTGGCGATGGCCTTGTAGCCCATTCCAGCCTTGTGTAGGTCTACAGTCTTGTCCCCGACATCCTTGGAGAGCTCTTTGATCTTGGCCATGGTGGAGAGTTTGGAATCTGATTGATTGATTGATTCTGTGGACAGGTGTCTTTTATACAGGTAACAAGCTGAGATTTAAGAGTGTGCTCCTAATCTCAGCTCGTTACCTGTATAAAAGACACCTGGGAGCCAGAAATCTTTCTGATTGAGAGGGGGTCAAATACTTATTTCCCTCATTAAAATGCAAATCAATTTATAAGAATTTTTACATGCGTTTTTCTGGATTTTTTTGTTGTTATTCTGTCTCTCACTGTTCGAATAAACCTACCATTAAAATGATAGACTGATCATGTCTTTGTCAGTGGGCAAACGTACAAAATCAGCAGGGGATCAAATACTTTTTTCCCCTCACTGTACATTTAAACTCAGTTTTTCACAATTCCTGACATTTAATCATAGTAAAAATTCCCTGTCTTAGGTCAGTTAGGATCACCACTTTATTTTAAGAATGTGAAATGTCAGAATAATAGTAGAGAGAATGATTTATTTCAGCTTTTATTTATTTCATCACATTCCAGTGGGTCAGAAGTTTACATACACTCAATTAGTATTTGGTAGCATTGCCTTTAAATTGTTTAACTTGGGTCAAACGTTTTGGGTAGCCTTCTACAAGCTTCCCACAATAAGTTGGGTGAATGTTGGCCCATTCCTCCTGACAGAGCTGGTATAACTTAGTCAGGTTTGTAGGCCTCCTTGCTCGAACACGCTTTTTCAGTTCTGCCCACAAATATTCTATAGGATTGAGGTCAGGGCTTTGTGATGGCCACTCCAATACCTTGACTTTGTTGTCCTTAAGCCATATTGCCACAACTTTGGAAGTATGCCAGGTCCTCAACTGGCAGCTTCATTAAATAGTACCCGGAAAAACACCAGTCTCAATGTCAACAGTGAAGAGGCGACTCTGGGATGCTGACCTTCAGAGTTGCAAAGAAAAAGCCATATCTCAGACTGGCCAATAAAAATAAAAGATGGGCAAAAGAACACAGAGACTGGACTTTTTCTTTGCAACTCTGCCTAGAAGGTCAGCATCCCGGAGTCGCCTCTTCACTGTTGACATTGAGACTGGTGTTTTGCGGGTACTATTTAATGAAGCTGCCAGTTGAGGACCTGTGAGGCGTCTGTTTCTCAAAACTAGACACTAATATATTTGTCCTCTTGCTCAGTTGTGCACCGGGGCCTCCCACTCCTCTTTCTATTCTGGTTAGAGCCAGTTTACGCTGTTCTGTGAAGGGAGTAGTACACAGCGTTGTACGAGATCTTCAGTTTATTGGCAATTTCTCGCATGGAATAGCCTTCATTTCTCAGAACAAGAATAGACTGATGAGTTTCAGAAGAAAGTTATTTGTTTCTGGCCATTTTGAGCCTGTAATCGAACCCACAATTGCTGATTCTCCAGATACTCAACTAGTCTCAATAAGGCCAGTTTTATTGCTTCTTTAATCAGCACAACAGTTTTCAGCTGTGCTAACATAATTGCAAAAGGGTTTTCTAATGATCAATTAGCTTTTTAAAATGATCAGCTTGGATTAGCAAACACAGCATGCCATTGGAACACAGGACTGATGGTTGCTGATAATGGGCCTCTGTACGCCTATGTAGATAATCCATAAAAAAAATCAGCCATTTCCAGCTACAATAGCCATTTACAACATTAACAATGTATTTCTGATCAATTTGATGTTATTTTAAGACAATTTTCTTTTCTTTAGAAAACAAGGACATTTCTAAGTGACCCCAAACTTTTGAATGGTAGTATATACACTGCTCAAAAAAAATAAAGGGAACACTAAAATAACACATCCTAGATCTGAATGAATGAAATAATCTTATTAAATACTTTTTTCTTTACATAGTTGAATGTGCTGACAACAAAATCACACAAAAATTATCAATGGAAATCAAATGTATCAACTCATGGAGGTCTGGATTTGGAGTCACCCTCAAAATTAAAGTGGAAAACCACACTACAGGCTGATCCAACTTTGATGTAATGTCCTTAAAACAAGTCAAAATGAGGCTCAGTAGTGTGTGTGGCCTCCACGTGCCTGTATGACCTCCCTACAACGCCTGGGCATGCTCCTGATGAGGTGGCGGATGGTCTCCTGAGGGATCTCCTCCAAGACCTGGACTAAAGCATCCGCCAACTCCTGGACAGTCTGTGGTGCAACGTGGCGTTGGTGGATGGAGCGAGACATGATGTCCCAGATGTGCTCAATTGGATTCAGGTCTGGGGAACGGGCGGGCCAGTCCATAGCATCAATGCCTTCCTCTTGCAGGAACTGCTGACACACTCCAGCCACATGAGGTCTAGCATTGTCTTGCATTAGGAGGAACCCAGGGCCAACCGCACCAGCATATGGTCTCACAAGGGGTCTGAGGATCTCATCTCGGTACCGAATGGCAGTCAGGCTACCTCTGGCGAGCACATGGAGGGCTGTGCGGCCCCCCAAAGAAATGCCACCCCACACCATGACTGACCCACCGCCAAACCGGTCATGCTGGAGGATGTTGCAGGCAGCAGAACGTTCTCCACGGCGTCTCCAGACTCTGTCACGTCTGTCATATGTGCTCAGTGTGAACCTGCTTTCATCTGTGAAGAGCACAGGGCGCCAGTGGCGAATTTGCCAATCTTGGTGTTCTCTGACAAATGCCAAACGTCCTGCACGGTGTTGGGCTGTAAGCACAACCCCCACCTGTGGACGTCGGGCCCTCATACCACCCTCATGGAGTCTGTTTCTGACTGTTTGAGCAGACACATGCACATTTGTGGCCTGCTAGAGGTCATTTTGCAGGGCTCTGGCAGTGCTCCTCCTGCTCCTCCTTGCACAAAGGTGGAGGTAGCAGTCCTGCTGCTGGGTTGTTGCCCTCCTACGGCCTCCTCCACGTCTCCTGATGTACTGGCCTGTCTCCTGGTAGCGCCTCCATGCTCTGGACACTACGCTGACAGAGACAGCAAACCTTATTGCCACAGCTCGCATTGATGTGCCATCCTGGATGAGCTGCACTACCTGAGCCACTTGTGTGGGTTGTAGACTCCGTCTCATGCTACCACTAGAGTGAAAGCACCGCCAGCATTCAAAAGTGACCAAAACATCAGCCAGGAAGCATAGGAACTGAGAAGTGGTCTGTGGTCACCACCTGCAAAACCAGTCCTTTATTGGGGGTGTCTTGCTAATTGCCTATAATTTCCACCTGTTGTCTATTCCATTTGCACAACAGCATGTGAAATGTATTGTCAATCAGTGTTGCTTCCTAAGTGGACAGTTTGATTTCACAGAAGTGTGATTGACTTGGAGTGTTCCCTTTATTTTTTTGAGCAGTGTATATGTCATATATATATATATATATATACACACATACATACACACACATATACACATACATACATACAGTGGGGAGAACAAGTATTTGATACACTGCCGATTTTGCAGGTTTTCCTACTTACAAAGCATGTAGAGGTCTGTAATTTTTATCATAGGTACACTTCAACTGTGAGAGACAAAAATCTAGAAAATCACATTGTATGATTTTTAAGTAATTAATTTGCATTTTATTGCATGACATAAGTATTTGATCACCTACCAACCGGCTCTCACAGACCTGTTAGTTTTTCTTTAAGAAGCCCTCCTGTTCTCCACTCATTACCTGTATTAACTGCACCTGTTTGAACTCGTTACCTGTATAAAAGACACCTGTCCACACACTCAATCAAACAGACTCCAACCTCTCCACAATGGCCAAGACCAGAAAGCTGTGTAAGGACATCAGGGATAAAATTGTAGACCTGCACAAGGCTGGGATGGGCTACAGGACAATAGGCAAGCAGCTTGGTGAGAAGGCAACAACTGTTGGCGCAATTATTAGAAAATGGAAGAAGTTCAAGATGACGGTCAATCACCCTCGGTCTGGGGCTCCATGCAAGATCTCACTTCGTGGGGCATCAATGATCATGAGGAAGGTGAGGGATCAGCCCAGAACTACACGGCAGGACCTGGTCAATGACCTGAAGAGAGCTGGGACCACAGTCTCAAAGAAAACCATTAGTAACACACTACGCCGTCATGGATTAAAATCCTGCAGCGCACGCAAGGTCCCCCTGCTCAAGCCAGCGCATGTCCAGGCCCATCTGAAGTTTGCCAATGACCATCTGGATGATCCAGAGGAGGAATGGGAGAAGGTCATGTGGTCTGATGAGACAAAAATAGAGCTTTTTGGTCTAAACTCCACTCGCCGTGTTTGGAGGAAGAAGAAGGTTGAGTACAACCCCAAGAACACCATCCCAACCGTGAAGCATGGAGGTGGAAACATCATTCTTTGGGGATGCTTTTCTGCAAAGGGGAGAGGATGACTGCACCGTATTGAGGGGGAGGATGGATGGGGCCATGTATCGCGAGATCTTGGCCAACAACCTCCTTCCCTCAGTAAGAGCATTGAAGATGGGTCGTGGCTGGGTCTTCCAGCATGACAACGACCCGAAACACACAGCCAGGGCAACTAAGGAGTGGCTCCGTAAGAAGCATATCAAGGTCCTGGAGTGGCCTAGCCAGTCTCCAGACCTGAACCCAATAGAAAATCTTTGGAGGGAGCTGAAAGTCCGTATTGCCCAGCGACAGCCCCCGAAACCTGAAGGATCTGGAGAAGGTCTGTATGGAGGAGTGGGCCAAAATCCCTGCTGCAGTGTGTGCAAACCTGGTCAAGACCTACAGGAAACGTATGATCTCTGTAATTGCAAACAAAGGTTTCTGTACCAAATATTAAGTTCTGCTTTTCTGATGTATCAAATACTTATGTCATGCAATAAAATGAAAATTAATTACTTAAAAATCATACAATGTGATTTTCTGGATTTTTGTTTTAGATTCCGTCTCTCACAGTTGAAGTGTACCTATGATAAAAATTACAGACCTCTACATGCTTTGTAAGTAGGAAAATCTGCAAAATCGGCAGTGTATCAAATACTTGTTCTCCCCACTGTGTGTGTGTGTATATATATATATATATATATATATATATATATATATATATATATATATATATATATATATATATATATATACACACACACACACACACATATACACACACATACACACACACACACTTTTATCATTTGCTGCTGCTACTCTGTTCTATATTTTACTCTTATTATTATGTATCCTGATGCCTAGTCACTTTACCCCACCTTCATGTACACATCTACCTCAAATACCTCGTACCTCTGCACATTGATCTGGTACTGGTACTCCCTGTATATAGCTATTACCCCTGCACAATGATCTGGTACTGGTACTCCCTGTATATAGCTATTACCCCTGCACAATGATCTGGTACTGGTACTCCCTGTATATAGCTATTACCCCTGCACATTGATCTGGTACTGGTACTCCCTGTATATAACTATTACCCCTGCACAATGATCTGGTACTGGTACTCCCTGTATATAGCTTTTGCCTCTGCACATTGATCTGGTACTCCCTGTATATAGCTATTACCCCTGCACATACCCCAAACCCTCTCCTAACCTGGATGACGCTGGGCCAAATTGTGCGCCCCCCCCATGGGTCTCCCGGTCGCGGCCGGCTGCGACAGAGCCTGGACCCGAACCAGGATCTCTAGTGGCACAGCTAGCACAGCGATGCAGTGCCTTAGACCACTGCGCCACTCGGGAGGCCCTGTAAGCAAGAATTTCACTGTCAAGTCTACATCAGTTGTATTCGGCGCATGTGTCAAATAAAATTTGATTTGAGTACTACATGGTTGTTTGTTTTCATGTAGAACCTAGATAGTTTGATGCACCAGTTTTCTTCAAGGGCCTGTATTTCTCCAGGTCACATTGACTGTTCTCCCTTCTCTCCCCCACTATCGTCCAGATCTGTATGACCTCATTTAAACCACTTCTCCTAGAGATCAATCATAGATGTGTCCTGGTCTGAGAGAGCAGGTCGTTTATGATACATCGAGATGACTCATATCTCTTTAGAACTACAAAAGACTGTATGGTTTAGCAGTAGCACTAATGGTTGAAGCCATATAACCTTATCCATTTGTCAAGGGTGTCTGTGTGTGGCTGTTTGTGTGTGAGGTGTGTGTGTGCGCGTGAGGTGTGTGTCCACCCCGTCAACATCTCGAGATAGTGGGTGAAATTCGTTCACGGCCTCAGAAATGCATCTGTTCGGCAACAAAGACCTTCTATCACTACAATCTGCAACTTCCCTGCAGAGAGAAAGGAAGACAGACAGAACGGGAGAGAGAAAGGGCAAGAGAGATCCAGAGGAAATGCATAGCCAGGATTAATGAGGGATATATAGGGATGCAGAAAGGAGAGTGTGTGAGTGTGTGTGTGTGTTAGTATGGGG